>NC_084615.1:8615806-8765806 GCF_033978795.1 Nerophis ophidion
TCATTTGGATGGGTGGCCGGATACTTTTGTCAATATAGCATATGTCGAGCGATTACTCAACGTCTGGTTTTGTACTCCGTAACTACTGTGAAGCCATGAAGTGGTTGCGGCCGTCAGGTAGGACCGCCAATTTCAGCCGACAAGCACGGTGTCCTGTTGTTGGTTGTCGTAAAATGTTCTTTATCACATTGTTTACTTTCACAAGTCCATTAAAGATTTGATTCACGTATGAGGACTCAGGTGTGATTCACGGCCATAAGGCCGGTCCAACATCTGCTGATGGTGAGGCAAGGTTTACTGTTTAAAGAAATATGGCAATAGTCTACATTGAAACACAGGGTAAAGGTTAGAAAAGACTACCGTATTTCCTTGAATTGCCGCCGGGTATATAGTATGCGCCTGCCTAGAATTACTGCCGGGGAAAACTCGTTAGGCAAAATAATCAGCGCATGCTTAGCATTACCGCTGGCTCAGGTTTCGCAAAATATTATTTTTATCAGCGCATGTCTAGAATTTCCGCAGGGTCTAACTCGTTTCGCCAAATAATTAGCATATGCCTAGAATTTCCACCGGGTCAAACACGTCACGTCACGAGTGACACTTCACCTGTCATCATTTTCAAAATGGAGAAGGCTGATTTCAATCATTTGAAATCACATAAAGGGAAGAAGATTAAGCGCTATTCCGTAGGATTTAAGGTCCAAACTATTGAGTATGCTAAAAAGAACAGTAAGCAGCTATGTTTTATTAATATACCGTAGCTGCGTGTGTCAAATATGAGTCATTAAATGACTCCCGCCTCCTGGTGGTAGAGGGCGCTAGTGATCCTTCTTGCGACTACTCGGCTGCAGAAGAAGTGACAACAAGCAGCAAGAGTGAGCAGCGATCGTTTATTTTTTCCTCTCACTTGCACTTTTAACATGGAGGATTACATATCTAAAATAAAACAGTTTTCTAAACTGGACTTTCAATCCAAGCAGGAGGTAATAAAGGAAGATCTCCATCGAGACAGAGAGACTTTTAAAACTGAAGAAAGATAAGGAAGACTTCTTTAAACAAGTCATCGATGCTTTTGATCAGAAGGAGCTGCGCATGGACTTCATTTATAAGTAAAGGTAAGACCATAATAACTTTTTTTAATTAAATGTGCTTTTTATGATGGTATCCTTACATCACACTCAAATTTATAAGCGCAGGCCTAAATTTACAGCATGCCTTTGGTAAGCGCCGGAGTGAGAAGAGGTTTTAAATTAATTAGCGCCCCGGCAGCAATTCAAGGAAATACAGTATGTCGGGTGCACTTTTTTGGCGCATGCGTACCAGGTCACGTTGCGCCGGTGGACGGATGGGGGAGGGGCTCCTGAATGGTGGCTGTAGAGTTCTTGCTCCTCTACAGCCGACATCACCACTCCTTTTCAGTGTTTACCACCAAGTTTATTTCACAATACCCTTGTTGAATTGTGCAAAGTCTTTGTGCTTTTCAGCAATTGTCTCATGCACATGAATGGTCCTTCTCTGCTCTGCTCCGACTCGTCTTCTGCCATCAACCACCATCAACAACGCCCTCTCCTCCTTCCTGACTGCTGCCTTTAAGAAAGCGACAGGTGATCGGACTAACACTCTCAGCTGAGTCATCTACGCACCTCTCGCTGATCTCGAAGCCAGTCCTGGCACATCCCGCTTCGCTGCAGGCCCGCAGGCCCCCCCCCCCCCATAGGTGAATGAGGTGCTGGCTGTCCAGAGTTGAGACCCGGGGTGGACCGCTCGCCTGTGAATCGGTTGGGGACATCTCTGCGCTGCTGACCCGCCTCCGCTCTGGATGGTCTCCTGTTGGCCCCACTATGGACTGGACTCTCACTATTATGTTAGATCCACTATGGACTGGATTCTCACTATTATGTTGGATCCACTATCAACTGGACTCTCACTATTATGTTAGATCCACTATGGACTGGACTGTCACTATTATTTTAGATCCACTATGGACTGAACTCTCACTATTATGTTAGATCCACTATGGACCGGAATTTCACAATATTATGTTGGATCCACTCAACGTCCATTGCATCCATTCTTCCCTGGAGTTGGGGGGTCACCCACATAAGCGGTCCTCTCCAAGGTTTCTCATAGTCATTCACATTGACATGCCACTGGGTCATGAGTTTTTCAGTGCCCTGATGTGGACTCTTGTGCAGCCCTTTGAGACACTTGTGATTTAGGACTATATAAATAAACATTTATTAATTGATTGCATTGAACTTTAACTTAACTTCAAAAACTCAAGTGGGATATGTCTGAACAAACGCGCCATTGTTTTGTTGCTCATTTTGCGGCAAAATCCCTGCAAAATGGTGAACAAAATATTCCTTTTTTTAAATGTGTTTGGAACTCCTCTCCAAGCGGGAAGTTCAAGAGGGACCGTGGAGACATGGACACGTAAAGGGAGCAGGGGGAAGATCACAGCAATGCCAAGTCCCTCTTCATGGTAGGAGAATATGCAAGAGCCGGTAGGTCAGAGAGTCCTCTTTTTTTTGCATCAACAGTCAATATTTTTGTCCAAAAAAACCCAATTACGACTAATTACAGCAGTCAAAAACAACTACTTTAAGACATTTGAGGATACAAAAAATTATATTTTTGAGCCTGAACATACAGAGGATGAGGTACAAGTTTCGGCACTAAACCAAAGAACAAAACAGTGACTCACAATGTCTGCTCACATTGGGATGGTTGTATCTTTCAGTACATGACTTGTGTTACCTATTCATATAATTCTTACTCTTCAGGTGAAAAAAATGCTGGACTGAAACAAGTATCTTGCATTGAAAAGTTCACTAACTTCTCGCTTTAAGGCCAGAAACTTTGACCACGCGAGGGAGAAAGTGAACCACCAGGTTTAAGTAAACAGTGTTTGAGCCCATAATACAATAAGTGTCAGGCTTGTCCCTGAGAGTTTTGTTTTGTTTTGTTTTTCCTCTGTATATGTCTTTGTTTCCTGTCAGTGCTTTTATTTTGGTCATTTCCTGCTTTTCTCCCTGAGCGCAGTTTCCCCTCAGCTGTGGCTGATTGGCACCTTGCCACACCTGGTGTCAATCAGCCCACTCTTATTTAAACCTGCTTTGTCCTCCAGTCGGTGCTGGATTATTGTCGTGTCGATGTCACCACTACCTGTCAATGTCATTATGACTTGTCGTTGTCTCATGCCGTGGACTGCTTTCCGTCTTTTTGTTCCTAGTTCCTGTTTGCTAGTTCCTGTTCACTGTTTCCAATTTGTCCGTTCCTGGTTTGTGTTTTTCTTTATATTTTGGACATCAAATCATGTTTTCCTTTACAATGCCTGCCACCATCTATGCATCTTGGGGTTCGTCACCAACACTATCTGACAATAAGGAGCCTTAGTTGGACAAATATTCCTTATTTGTAATGTCTTCAGAACTCATTTCCAAAGGGGGAAGTTCAAGAAGAACCGTGGAGACTTGAACTTGTAAAGGGGGCAGGGGGACATCACAGCAATGCCAAATCCCTGTTCATGGCAGGAGAATAAGCAAGAGCCGGTAGGTCAAAGAGTCCTATTCTTTTGTATCAACAATCACCTATTTTTGTCAACAAAAAACAACTACGACTGATTACAGCAGTCAAAAACAACTACTTTAAGACATTTGAGGATACATAAAATTATATTTTCGAGCCTGAATATACAGAGGATGAGGTACAAGTTTCGGCACTAACCCAAAGAACAAAACAGTGACTCACAATGTCTGCTTTCACTGGGATGCCGACGGATGGGATGGTTGTATCTTTCAGCACAAGACTTGTGTTACCTATTTATATCATTCTTACTCCTCAGGTAAAAAAATAAAAATGCTGGACTGAAACAAGTATCTTGTCGCATCTTCCTTGCGATGTCTTTCATTAAAAATTTGACTAACTTCTCGGCTTACGGCCAGAAACTTTGACCACGCGAGGGAGAAAGTGAACCACCAGGTTTAAGTAAATAGTGTTAGAGCCCTAAATAAAATTAAGAGCCTTAGTTGGACAAATATTCTTTATTTTTAATGTGTTCAGAACTCATTTCCAAAGCGGAAAGTTCAAGAAGGACCGTGGAAGGAGAATAAGCATTAGCCGGTTGATCAAAGAGTCCTCTTCTTTTGTAGCAACAATCGCTATTTTTGTCAACAAAAAACAACTAAGACTAATTACAGCAGTCAAAAACAACTACTTTAAGACATTTGAGGTTACAGAAAATTATATTTTCCAGCCTGAGTATACAGAGGATGAGGTACAAGTTTCGGCACTAAACCAAAGAACAAAACAGTGACTCACAATGTCTGATCTCACCGGGATGCCGACGGATGGGATGGTTGTATCTTTCAGCACCAGACTTGTGTTACCTATTTATATCATTCTTACTCCTCATCACAGCAAAGCCAAATCCCTCTTCATGGAAGGAGAATAAGCAAGAGCCGGTAGGTCAAAGAGTCCTCTTTTAAAAAAAAAAAAAAGCGGTGATGCCTGTAACTTTCAAGGGGGGTCCTAACGAGCCCCCCAGGAGTGACAAGCTGGCTCCTCTTTAGAACGAGGAGTCCCTAGATTTGTTTAATCAGCACGGACTTGGACAACCTTGACCTTTTGATTCCCCAGATCCCATTAATATGAAAGTGCTCCGGTCTCAGGAGACAAGGTGACTCACATTCATTCAACCTCCATCTGAGCCATCAATCTCCTGTCTTCTCTTCTCAATCCCAGCCTTTTTTTTCTACCTTTTATTTTCTTATGTCACTTTTCTCCAAAACCTTTTTCTCCCTGCAGACCGTTTTTTTTCCCCCCCTCCTGTGCTGATATTTTTCACTCAGGTTTCTCATCCCCCGGCTCCCCAGACGGCTAATTTAATATGTAGAGAGCGCCGTGGCTTTTGTCAACAAATCTCATTAACCGACATTAGCGGCGGTATGACAGGAAGAAAATGATGGATTTAAAGCAAAATATGAAAAATGACGTGGGTGTGTACAATCTCACTTGTCCCCGGCCACTTAGCCGGTGGAATTAGCATAACTCATTTACATTTTCATTATTTCTCTTAGAAGGAGTTTATAATTGGATTTGTATTTTTTTTTTTTATGGAAATTCCCAATCCGGATGTTTTTTATATTATTATTTTTATTTTAAATACTGCGTCCAAGGAACTTGAAAGTAGTTAAAACATACTTGCCAACCTTGAAACCTCCGATTTCAGGGGTGGGGCGGAGGGAGTGGTTAAGAGTCAAGTATTTTATTTATATATATATATTAAATATATATATATAAATAAACAAAATACTTGAATGTCAGTGTTCATTTATTTACACTTATACACACACACAACACTCATCTACTCATTGTTGAGTTAAGGGTTCAATTGTCCATCCTTGTTCTATTCTCTGTCACTACTTTTCTAACCATATGCACGTACAGTAGATGGCAGTATTGTTCTGTTTAAGTGTGTCACAACATTGCTGTTTAGGGTAGATGAAGTGAAGTAGTGAAGTATATTTTTTTTATATAGCGCTTTACATAGTGAAACCCAATATCTAAGTTGCATTTAAACCAGTGTGGGTGGCACTGGGAGCAGGTGGGTGAAGTGTCTTGCCCAAGGACACAACGGCAGTGACTAGAATGGTGGAAGCGGGAATCGAACCTGCAACCCTCAAGTTGCTAGCACGGTCGCTCTACCAACCGAGCTATACCGCCCTAGATGAACTGCTTTACGGTAGACAAAAACGTGACTGCTGTTGTTGTGTGTTGTTACCGCGTTGGGAGGACGTTAATAAAACTGCCTAACAATAAACCCACGTAAGAAACCAGCTGCTCTTGTTTGTTAGGCGCACCTGTGTTTTGATTATTGCTTTAGTATTTAAGCCTGCCTTCGACCTCAGTTCTGTCTTGATCCATTGTTTGCTCTATGCATCACTTATGTTGGTATTTTCTACTTCTATGTCTAGACTTGTGCTAAGTCTCACTTTAGCTTCGTCATTTTGGACTTTTGGACTCCACGCTAATTTTAGCTTAGCTCCCTGTGCGTTCGGCACTCATTTTCTTTTGTCTGTTTTGTACCAGTGTTCTTTTATTTTTTTGTACATGAAATCAAGCTCCTACCTAAAATTCCTGTTCTTCTGGTCCATTTGCATCTTGGGGTGACAAAATGCGAGCGCCGCGTGACAGAGTTCTATGGAACACCCACACACAAAGACGGCATAAACACATTAGCATGTTGGCCTCACATTTAACATTCGTTTGAATTATTTTGTAACCTTCCTCTCAAGTTCCTCCCATCATCTATGCAACATGTTGACCAAAAGAACCACCATTACATGTTATGTAGACCACAAGGAAGTATTTTACATTTAGAAAACAATCATAATTAAAGCTGCAAGCAGCGTTGGTCGGGTCCGCCTTTGGGTGCTGCCCCCGAGACCCACGGCCGGATAAGCGTTAGAAGACGCCTTGGAGGCACTATTTTGGGAATCTAATGCATTGTGAAAGTAATGCAGTTGTTGTATTGAAGTGAAAATATCAAACTTCCTGTTGATTTTTTGCTAAAGTATGTCAGTTACTAAAATGTAGGTCTAAGTGAGACCTACATAGTGTTTTTTGTTTCATGTCTCTCTGACATTTCTACCGGAAGTTACAAGCAGTTTTGTCTGTGTTTTCTTCCTAGGAGCAGTTTGTCCGTGTTGTATTCCTAGGGGGGCGGTAGAGCGCAATTTTGAGTTTTGAGGTTAGGTTTTTTCATCAGATCACAATTTTTGCCAGACCTGATGTGTGTGTCAAGTTTGGTGAGTTTAGAAGCATTTTAATGGGGTCGAATAACAGCTCAAAGAGGCAAAAATGACATTTTTTAGGAGACTTTGCACAGGGGTTCTTTGAAGGCGCGTGAAATCAAAACCTGAGAACTTATCAAAACTCTGTTCTATACTTTTAATCAGAAGGGTTCAATCTCTGTCCTGTGCGAGTTTGAAGCCAAAAAACAAAACGCACTCAGAGGAGATAATGTTTGAAGAAAGGTGACCGGTTTTTACAGAACTTTTGTTTTGAAGGGGGGATTGCAAACTCCCTGTTGATTTTTGTTGGGGGTTGTCAATCTATGAAATGTAGGTCTAAGCGAGACCTACATAGAAGTTTTTGTTTCATGTCTCTCTGACATTCTTACCGGAAGTTACAAGCAGTTTTGTCTGTGTTTTCTTCCTAGGAGCAGTTTTTTCAGTGTTTTATTCAAAAATAGCGCTAGAGCGCAATTTTGAGTTTTGGGGTTTGTTTTTTTCATTAGATCGCAATATTCGACAGTCCTTATGTGTGCGCCAAGTTTGGTGACTTTTGAAGCATTTTAAAGGGGTCAAATTACAGCGCAAAGAGGCAAAAATTGCATTTTTCGCGAAAATTTTATTTTGAATGGGTTTTTGCCAACTTCCTGTAGATTTTTGCTGAAAGAAGTGTGTGTATGAATATTGGGTCTAAGTCAGACCTACATAGGAATTTTTGTTTCATGTCGCTATGAAATTCTTAACAGAAGTTAAATGCAGTTTTGTCTGTAATTTTTTCCTAGGGGGTGCTAAAGCGCAATTTTCATTTTGGGGGATTGGTTGCTTAATATGTTGGGAAGGTTTGCTATACCGACGTGTGTGTCAAATTTGGTGAGTTTTGAAGCATGTTAAGGGGGTCAAATTACAGCGCGTAGGTGCGGAATAATAATAAAACACAGCAGTTTCAATAGGGTCCTTGGCCCATGGCAAAGGACTGGGCCTGCGGACCCTAATAATATAACCCCTTTAATGCACTTTATAATCCGGTGCGCCCTGTGGTCCGGAAAATACAGTAAGTGCAGCCAGGAACTTAAATATGTTTTTTTTTTCTTCTTAGGAAACAATTTTAGAAGGCAAGAAGAAGCACAAAAAACATAATTATTTTCTCATGTAATGGCACCGGAACCTTTTATACGTGCGATTTGTGAAAATAGTTGTTTTGACTTCTATGGAACACCAACACACAAACACATTAGCAGAACACCAATGCTCGTCCGCCTCACAGTTAACACTCGTTTTAATTCTTTTTTTAACCTTGCTCTCAAGTTCCTCCCGCTGGTATTTTGCTCGGTGGCAACCATGGGGAGCGCTGACGGAGTGAGTGTCATTGTTTGTCAAGAAAACAAGAATGGAAGGACTCTGCGGGAAAGACAAGTTCAAAAACCAAGCCTTTGATAGCATAATGGATTACCGTCTAGTGTGTGTGTGTGTGTGTGTGTGTTCTTGTAGTTGTTCCGTTCTTGAGACATCAAAAAGGAAAATACCGTCCATATGAGTACCGGTGAACAAGTGAGGACCGAAATCATGGTCCCAATACGGATAACCATTGCATCTATCCATCCTTCCATACATTTCCTACCACTTATCCCTTTTGAGGTCGCGGGGGGGTCGTTGGAGCCTATCTCAGTCGCCACCTAATCACAGCCATTGTATCTAATAGAAAGCCAAATACTAGAATCCGTGAACATTGCTCCAAAGTCAGGATTTTTTTTGTTGATTTAATGTGCATACAAAAGTAAACAATGACAGGTGCAAAGGCCGAAATATATGATAAAACAAGACGGCAGCTGAAGATGTACTTCCCTATTCATTCCCAAAAAAACCCGCCAGGTGAACAGCTGATTTTACGACTTCCGGTGCTGACGTAAGACAGTAAGACATACAGTAATAACTTGAAATATATAATATAGTTTAAAACCCAATTACAAAAAAAAAATACTAAAAACCTATATTTTTTATGTTTGCATTGTTTGTATATATTATTAATGTTGTAAATACACATATTTGTGTATCTATAAAGGGTGGTTCTAAAGAGGTAGGCATTTTTCAGAGGTCTCAAGAAGGTAAGAACTACAAGAACGTGTGTGTGTGTGTGTGTGTGTGTGTGTGTGTGTGTGTGTGTGTGTGTTTCTTCCCTTCTTGAGACATCAAAAAGGAAAAGTACCTTCCATATGAGTACCGGTGAACAAGTGAGGACTGAAATGATGGTCCCAATACTGATAACCATTGCATCTATCCATCCTTCCATACATTTTCTACCACTTATCCCTTTTGAGGTCGCGGGGGGGCGGGGGGGCCGTTGGAGCCTATCTCAGTCGCCACCTAATCACAGCCATTGTATCTAATAGAAAGCCAAATACTAGAATCCGTGAACATTGCTCCAAAGTCAGGATATTTTTTTGCTGATTTAATGTGCATACAAAAGTAAACAATGACAGGTGCAAAGGCAGAAATATATAATAAAACAAGACGGCAGCTGAAGAAGTACTTCCCTATTCATTCCCCAAAAAACCCGCCAGGTGAACAGCTGATTTTACGACTTCCGGTGCTGACGTAAGACAGTAAGACATACGGTAATAACTTGAAATAAATAATATAGATTAAAAACCAATTACAAAAAAAAAATACTAAAAACCTATATTTTTTATATTTGCATAGTTTGTATATATTATTAATGTTGTAAATACACATCTTTGTGTATCTATAATGGGTGGTCCTAAAGAGGCAGGCCTTTTAAAGAGGTCTCAAGAAGGTAAGAACTACAAGAATGTGTGTGTGTTTCTTCCCTTCTTGAGACATCAAAAAGGAAAAGTACCTTCCATATGAGTACCGGTGAACAAGTGAGGACCGAAATCATGGTCCCAATACGGATAACCATTGCATCTATCCATCCTTCCATCCATTTCCTACCGCTTATCCCTTTTGAGGTTGCAGGGGGTCGTTGGAGCCTATCTCAGTCGCCACCTAATCACAGCCATTGTATCTAATAGAAAGCCAAATACTAGAATCCGTGAACATTGCTCCAAAGTCAGGATTTTTTTTTGTTGATTTAATGTGCATACAAAAGTAAACAATGACAGGTGCAAAGGCAGAAATATATGATACAACAAGACGGCAGCTTCAAGTAGTACTTCCCTATTCATTCCCCCCAAAAAAAACGCCAGGTGAACAGCTGATTTTACGACTTCCGGTGCTGACGTAAGACAGTAAGACATACGGTAATAACTTGAAATATATAATATGGATTAAAAACCAATTACAAATATATATATATATATATATATATATATATATATATATATATATATATATATATATATATATATATATTACTAAAAATCTATATTTTTTATATTTGCAAAGTTTGTATATATTATTAATGTTGTAAATATACATCTTTGTGTATCTATAAAGAGTGGTCCTAAAGAGGTAGGCATTTTTCAGAGGTCTCAAGAAAGTAAGAACTACAAGAACGTGTGTGTGTGTGTGTGTGTGTGTGTGTCTGTGTGTGTGTGTGTGTGTGTGTTCTTGTATTTTAACCCTTCTTGAGACATCAACAAGGAAAAGTACCTTTCATATGAGGATAGGCGTACTAATGATGACCAAAATCATGGTCCCAATACGGATAACCATTGCATCTATCCATCCTTCCATCCATTTCCTACCGCTTATCCCTTTTGAGGTTGCAGGGGGTCGTTGGAGCCTATCTCAGTCGCCACCTAATCACAGCCATTGTATCTAATAGAAAGCCAAATACTAGAATCCGTGAACATTGCTCCAAAGTCAGGATTTTTTTTTGTTGATTTAATGTGCATACAAAAGTAAACAATGACAGGTGCAAAGGCAGAAATATATGATAAAACAAGACGGCAGCTGGAGAAGTACTTCCCTATCCATTCCCCAAAAAACCCGCCAGGTGAACAGCTGATTTTACGACTTCCGGTGCTGACGTAAGACAGTAAGACATACGGTAATAACTTGAAATAAATAATATAGATTAAAAACCAATTACAAAAAAAAAATACTAAAAACCTATATTTTTTATATTTGCATTGTTTGTATATATTATTAATGTTGTAAATACACATCTTTGTGTATCTATAAAGGGTGGTCCTAAAGAGGTAGGCATTACAAGAATGTGTGTGTGTGTGTGTGTGTGTGTGTGTGTGTGTGTGTGTGTGTGTGTGTGTGTGTGTGTGTGTGTGTGTGTGTGTGTGTGTGTGTGTGTGTGTGTGTGTGTGTGTGTGTGTGTGTGTGTGTGTGTGTGTGTGTGTGTGTTCCCCGGCGAGAGCTCAGGTGAGTCACGGTGCACTGGGATGGTTTCTTTGATGGATGCAAGCATGTGGCCTGATATAATTTGAATTCACGTTGCACTCGCTTGATGTTTGATGTGTGTGGGAGGTGAAAGTCATTCTCGTATCGCATACAAAAGAAAGCTAAACCCAGAGGAGGCATAAAAATAAATGCTCCTTAACCCGCCACTTACAATGAAAGGCACGCTTTATTTCCCAATCTGCGGTGAAAGGGTTCTACTTGTGTTCTACTTCATTTACAGTTACAGTAGGTAGACATGTTTTTGGAATGGTGACACAGCTGCTTTGGGGTTTTCCCGAGATAATAAAAGGGTGAGGACTATTGACATTCAGCTTTAATGTTAGAAGTGTCACAAAAATATGAACCTTTTGGGATTTAGGCCATTTGTATGCAGAGAACTTCCAGTTTTAAGGGCTCAGTTTCTTATATGTCCTAGAGCAGGGGTGCCCATTACGTCGATCGCGAGCTACCAGTCGACCGCGGGGGGTGTGTCAGTCGATCTCCAGCCAGGCTTTTAAAAAAAATAGACCTAAAAATTAGTGATGATCAATCTTCACCAAGACGTCACTTAAATGACATTCACAGTACCGGAGGGTCTTGTGAGATGACGCTGGCTGCTGCAAGATCATTATTATGAAAATATGACCGAAAGGAAGGCGAAAAACACTTTTTATTTCAACAGACTCTCGCGCCGTCCCTTCCGTCAAAACTCTAAAGGCCGACTGCACATTTCCTATCTTCACAATAAAAGCCCTGCTTCATGCTGCCTGCGCTAACAAAATAAGAGTCTCGGAAAGCTGGCGTGCACAAGTGATGTGCGCGCCAGCTTTCTGAGGGATCATCTCACAAGACCCTCGGGTGCCGTGAATGTCAATCAAGCAAGCTACGGAATTTGCCGCCAATGTTTTTCTTGTAAAGTGTATGGAAGCTGGATGAATTAGATGCCAAAAACCAACCACTTTCATGTGGTATTGTACAGAAAGGACAACTTTTTTTTTCCTCCATTTGAAAATGTGGGCGTTATCATCATTACTGTCTGATTCCAATCAATGCAAGTCATCAGAATCAGGTAATACACCAACTTATATTCTTGTCTTTGTGAAAGAAAGACATCTATATGTGTTACACATGCTTGTATTATCATTAAACACATTTAACTTGTTTACAAAAATGTCTCTTTCATAAATAAATAAATATAAATGATATATGTAAATGAGGTAGATCACCTCGAGTTGGTCAATTGAAAAGTAGCTCGCCTGCAGAAAAAGTGTGGGCACCCCTGTCCTAGAGCTAGGGTGTCCTAACTTTATCCACTGAGGTCCGCACACTGAAAAATCAAAGCAAAAGGGGGGCCATTTTGATATTTTTAAATTGTTTTATATGTATAAAAAATATACATTTCGGCCTCCACTCAAGCTTGATCTCAGGGACCCCAAAGGGTTTTGGTCAAAAAAACATAAAAAATGTGTCATTATTCAGTATACATTTTTTGTTATTATGCAAGTTTTAAATCACTAGATCAACATTAGGTCCATCTGTCAATATAATGATTTTAAAGATTTAAGTTGTATTCTCTTTTTGTCACAAAAAAAGCTGATTTTTAATGGAAAAATAACAAAATATGCAATATTTTCCCCCCCAAAAATTTTTAGGTGTAATATTTGAGATTATATAATAATTGAGCAATGACACTTAAAAACAAATCACACTAAAATTATTGGGGATCCAACTCATTAAAGTGTTAAAAAATTAATTATACATTTTTTTACTGTTTACTTTTAACACAATAATCTCGAGATCAACTTCAGATCTATCTGTCAATTATAAGTTTTATTGTTGTTTATGTTTTTTCTTTGTTCATTTTAGGCCCTTCTTTAAAAAAAAACAGCTCAGTTTTATATATGGCAAACACAAAATATGCAACATTTTACCCCAAAAATATCTCAGAGTGTAGAATTTAACGTGACGTAATTGGAGCCTTGAATAGGTCAATAATTCAAAATGACATTGATTTTGATTCATTATTATTTTTTAAAGAAAGAAACAGCCTTCATGGCAGCTTTGTGTTATTAGAGTAAACATTGCAACATTTTCTTGATACATTTGACCCGTTTGCTCCTTTATATCACTTTTTACATTTAAAAAATGTTTCAATTATATTTTTAAAATGTGCCGTGGGGCTGTTAAAAATTTACCTGCGTGCTGCACTTTGGACACCCGTGACCTAGAGCGTCTAGATCAGACCTGGTTTGCTGCTCGACCCACAGCTCTTTTGAAAGCGGCCCGCCAGACGTTCTACATCATTTTATTTAGACCTTTAACATCAGAAATGTAGCCGCCATTTAAAACAAATTGTTTAAAATGTTTTAAAATGTATTTGTGATTTTTATTTTAATAGTCAGTCCAACAAAATAATACATAATAAAACCAAACTAATACAATTCCATTTCCAAAACCAACCCAGCAACATTCAGAATAGCAATCAACAGAGCAAATGAGAAGACACAAACATGACACAAAACAATCCAAAAGTAGTTGTCATGGCCCGGGCGCACCAGTCCGGCAGCTGCAATCAATCGCCAGCATTGATTGATTGATTGAAACTTTATTAGTAGATTGCACAGTACAGTACATATTCCGTACAATTGACCACTAAATGGTAACACCCCAATAAGTTTTTCAACTTGTTTAAGTCAGGGTCCACGTTAATTCATTCATGGTAAGCAATCAACGCACCTGTTGCCTACTTATGCCAGTGCAATCCTGCATCCTGTGCCAGAACATAGCTGCCTGTCCTGTACAGTAAGCCAAACCTGTCAAGCTCTATAGATTCTTTCTCTCTAATTTCTCCCCCGCCATGTTCATTTTGTCTCGCGCTCCTCCTTGTCGCCTCCTTGCAGCCTACCTTCGTTCCCACGTCACGAACTATGTGTCTCGTCACCACGCGTTCCCTCTGGTTCCCTGGCTGCATCTTGGATCTCGACCTCCCGCCTGGACACAGACTTTGACGACTTGCTATGGCCCCCGACTCTCCTGGCAGTCTCACGGACCTCCGAGCTTGTTTCGCTTGCCTTGGACTTCTGAACCTCGTTCAACACTTCCGAGTAACACTCGGCATATAATTCCACACATAGTCGCACATATACACATTTGAAATAGTCCCATTCCATACTTGTGTAAATATAGATTATACTAAATAGAGCTAAAACGACCTCCCTGCTGTTTGTGCCGTCTTCTTCCTCCAGTATACGTAACAATAGTCAAACAAAAATGAATAATATCCAACAACAGTATCAATATTAATACGAATTCCAAAATAGCTGATTTTCATACAATTTTCATTATCATCACAGCCAAACACACCAGATTTTTACAGCTGAATGCGTGTACTGTATATCATTTATACAGACACACATTGGCCCCAAGACACATTTTTGCCTCTCAATGTGGCCCCCGAGTCAAAATATTTGCCCAGCTCTGGTCTAGATGACTGAAATGTCTCATATCCCACATCAGGGCAAGGAAAAACTCAAACCAATGGGACAATGAGAAACCTTGGAGGGGACCGCATATGTGGGGACCCCCCCCTCCCTGGGCGACCGGTGCAATGGACGTCGAGTGGATCTAGCATAATATTATGAGAGTCCAGTCCATAGTGGATCCAACATAATAGTGAGAGTCCAGTCCATAGTGGATCTAACATAATAGTGAGAGTCCAGTCCTTGGTGGATCCAACATAATAGTGGAAGTCCAGTCCATGGTGGATCTAACATAATAGTGAGAGTCCAGTCCATAGTGGATCTAACATAATAGTGAGAGAGTCAAGTCCATCGTGGATCTAACATAATAGTGAGAGAGTCCAGTCCATAGTGGGTCTAACTTAATAGTGAGAGTCCAGTCCATAGTGGATCTAACATAATAGTGAGAGTCCAGTCCATAGTGGATCTAACATAATAGTGAGAGTCCAGTCCATAGTGGATCTAACATAATAGTGAGAGTCTAGTCCATAGTGGATCTAACATAATAGTGAGAGTCCAGTCCATACTGGATCTAACATAATAGTGAGAGTCCAGTCCGTACAAGATCTAACGTAATAGTGAGAGTCCAGTCCATACTGGATCTAACATAATAGTGATAGTCCAGTCCATTGTGGATCAAACATAATAGTGAGAGTCCAGTCCATAGTGGATCCAACATAATAGTGAGAGTCCAGTCCATACTGGATCTAACATAATAGTGAGAGTCCAGTCCGTACTGGATCTAACATAATAGTGAGAGTACAGTCCATACTGGATCTAACATAATAGTGATAGTCCAGTCCATTGTGGATCAAACATAATAGTGAGAGTCCAGTCCATAGTGGGGCCAGCAGGAGACCATCCCGAGCTGAGACAAGTCAGCAGCGCAGAGACGTCCCCAACCGATGCACAGACTTTCATTCCCAGTGATATCAATCGTTTGTGAATAATCGGTATCCCCAGACTCGATACGCTGCCCCCTTTTGGTGTGACGTGGTTTACAGAACTGGAGCCTATTTCCGAGCACAGACAGTATGGATCGGGTCATGCTGGATAAAACCGATATGGTTAAAACCACGAACAATAAAGAAATATAAAAGAATCATCATTTTTCAAAAACCGTAGCCTGCGTTTCCTTATCTCTTCTCAGCATTTCCTTAAACATCTTGAGGAAAACATCAGTAGAAGAGGATGCAAAATAAAATATTAGTGGCTTACCTTCTTTTGTTGTTGAGTGCCTTTGTGGAAGTCGCTTCCCAGCAGTTCCACTGAAGACACGGCACAAGAGCCAAGTGTGCAGGTTCAACAAGGTTTTAATGATAATGTTTTCTTTCAATAACAGATTTCTCTCTCAGAACATGATTTTTCAGTCATGTCCGTATCCTCTCTCCCCCTCTTCTCCCGGCCGCTTACTATTAAAGACAACAGATGATTAGATTCACACGTACCACCTGTGAAATCTAATCGCCGCCAGCACACACCCCGCCCCTGCTCGATGGTGCTCGTCTTCAGCACCCCGGACAGCGGCGGTGACATTTGCTCCTAAACTGAATGTGTGTTTTTCAATCTCAACTCGACTGTTTTTTTGTTTTTGTTTTTGTTTTTTCTAATCCATGGCTGTGCTGCAAAAATATGAAGGAAAAAAAAAAATGTTTTCAAAAAGAATCTAAAGGCGTGTGTTTGTGGCAGAACAAAACAGAAAGTATTTCCCATAATAATGTTCTTCTCTCCTTTCGCCTCCCTCTGAGCTGTTGAGTGAAGCGGAAAAAATGAGCCAAATTTCCCCGTGGGGATTATAAACAATTCATGTTGTTACCTCCGTCAGCGAGGTTATGTTTTCTCGCATCTGTTGGTTTGTTTGTTTGTCTTCCAGCAGAATTATGCAAATGCCACTCGGCGGATTTTATTTCATTATTTGTTGCGACACCGGCCGAACGAGAGCCACATTTGTGACTTAAAGCCACTTCTCTCACAGTTTTGTGCCGTTTTCAGCTCTAGTCAAGCTTTAACACGGACCGCCTTCTGGAACGTGGTGTGTAGTTCAAGGACACGCTCAAGTCTCCCGTGACTGAAAATAGTTTTATCACTACTGTACGCCAACTTCTTTGTTTTGAACATACGTCTATCCAGGGGATTGAGGGCTGCTGTGTGCGCTGCATGTAATTAAGGATGAATAAAACAGATATTCCCCTCTTGTTAATCCACCAAAAAAAATGTGTTTGAATACCAAATCCCCAGTCAAATCTTTTGAAGTGTAATCTCCAGTCATTTCACAAAGATTTTTGGCTTGCGTTTGCATCAGGAGGACAGGGGAAAACCTCTGGGAACCACACACACACACACACACACAGACACACACACACTTACTTGCTTATGGTTGTCCATCAATTGGATGATGACCATCTTCTTTTATTTGTGAGTCTGCTGATGTTTGAACAGTCCGATCCTGGATCCACAGATGCGGTTACAGAGCAGCGGGCATGTGAAGGAGGTGCTGGGGGGGTGTTGTGTACGCTGTTCCTCTATATCAGGGGTGGGCGTTACGTCGATCGCCATCGACTGGTCGATCTCAAGCCAGGCATTAATCAATCAATCAATCAATGTTTATTTTATTAGGGACGGCGTGGGAGAGTGGCCGTGTGCAACCCGAGGGTCACTGGTTCAAATCCCACCTAGAACCAACCTCGTCACGTCCGTTGTGTCCTGAGCAAGACACTTCACCCTTGCTCCTAATGGGTTCTGGTTGGCGCCTTGCATGGCAGCTCCCTCCATCAGTGTGCGAATGTGTGTGTGAATGGGTGAATGTGGAAGTAGTGTCAAAGCGCTTTGAGTACCTTGAAGGTAGAAAAGCGCTATACAAGTACAACCCATTTATCATTTATTTATATAGCCCCAAATCACAAATGTCTCAAAGGACTGCACAAATCATTACGACTACGACATCCCCGGAAGAACCCACAAAAGGGCAAGGAAAACTCACACCCAGTGGGCAGGGAGAATTCACATCCAGTGGGACGCCAGTGACAATGCTGACTATGAGAAACCTTGGAGAGGACCTCAGATGTGGGCAACCCCCCCCTCTAGAAAAATATACATACAAATGAGCAATCATCAATCATACCAAGACTTCACTTTCGTCAGTTGTTTGACATTCTCGGCACCCAAGGATCTTGTGAGATGACGCTGGCTGCTGCGAGCTCATATTTAAGAAAAAAAATCATAATGCGGACGTTGTACCGATCCGTTGTGGTGAAGAAGGAACTGAGCCGGGAGGCAAAGCTCTCAATTTACCGGTCGATCCACGTTCCCATCCTCACCTATGGTCATGAGCTTTGGGTCATGACCGAAAGGATAAGATCACGGGTACAAGCGGCCGAAATGAGTTTGGGGCTCTCCCTTAGAGATAGGGTGAGAAGCTCTGTCATCCGGGAGGAACTCAAAGTAAAGCCGCTGCTCCTCCACATGGAGAGGAGCCAGATGAGGTGGTTCGGGCATCTGGTCAGGATGCCACCCGAACGCCTCCCTAGGGAGGTGTTTAGGGCACGTCCAACCGGTAGGAGGCCACGGGGATGACCCAGGACACGTTGGGAAGACTATGTCTCCGTGCTGGCTTGGGAATGCCTCGGGATCCCCCAGGAAAAGCTGGACCAAGTGGCTGGGGAGAGGGAAGTCTGGGCTTCCCTGCTTAGGCTGCCGCCCCCGCGACCCGACCTAGGATTAGCGGAAGAAGATGGATGGATGGATGGATCACTAACAGGGCGGACGCAGAGAAACACATTTTATTTCTAGAGACTCCGTACCTACTGTCAAAACTCTAAAGACCGACAGCACAGTTCCTGCCTTCACCATAAAAGACCTGTTTCATCCTGCCTCTGCTAACAAAATAAGAGTCTCAGAAAGCTAGCGTGCACAAGCTAGCAAGCTACGGAGTTTTTTTTTTATTTTTTTATTAAATCAACACAAAAACACACAAGATACACTTTCCATTAGTGCATCAACCCCCCAAAGAAAACCCCTCCCTCCCTCATTCACACCCAGCCACACCCACTCACACAAAAAAGGGTTGTTTCTTTCTGCTACCAAAATGCTGGTTCCCACAACATATATAACACAGTCTGCAAGGGACACAGTCCCTGAAACACACATGATTGTGTGTGTCGCCGGTCCACTAACACTATCATTAATTACTATTTTTTATGTAATTGTTTTATATGATTTTACTTTCTTTTTTATACAGAAAAAATGTCATTGTTTTCCTTTTTTTTTAAATCTCATTTTATTTTATTAAAAAAATTGAAAATAAAAAAAAATAACCTTATCTTCATCAGACCAGGTTGTTAATGGAATTAGACTTGTCTAAAAGGTTTTTAAAACCAGGTCCAGTCCAGACAATGTCAAAGTGGGCTCAGCAACACACACCCTCATCCTACGGAGTTTGATGCCAATCAATCAATCAATCAATGTTTACTTATATAGCCCTAAATCACTAGTGTCTCAAAGGGCTGCACAAACCACTACGACATCCTCGGTAGGCCCACATAAGGGCAAGGAAAAACTCAAATGAGAAACCTTGGAGGGGACCGCATATGTGGGGACCCCCCTCCCTGGGCGACCGGTGCAATGGACGTCGAGTGGATCTAGCATAATATTGTGAGAGTCCAGTCCATAGTGGATCCAACATAATAGTGAGAGTCCAGTCCATAGTGGATCTAACATAATAGTGTGAGTCCAGTCCATAGTGGATTTAACATAATAGTGAGAGTCGGTGACAATAATGACCCAGTGGGACGTCGGTGACAATGATGACTATGAGAACCTTGGAGAGGAGGAAAGCAATGGATGTCGAGCGGGTCTAACATGATACTGTGAAAGTTCAATCCATAATGGATCCAACATAGTCGCGAGAGTCCAGTCCAAAGCGGATCCAACACAGCAGCGAGAGTCCCGTTCACAGCGGAGCCAGCAGGAAACCATCCCAAGCGGAGGCGGATCAGCAGCGCAGAGATGTCCCCAGCCAATACACAGGCAAGCAGTACATGGCCACCGGATCGGACCGGACCCCCTCTACAAGGGAGAGTGGGACATAGAAGAAAAAGAAAAGAAACGGCAGATCAACTGGTCTAAAAAGGGAGTCTATTTAAAGGCTAGAGTATACAAATGAGTTTTAAGGTGAGACTTAAATGCTTCTACTGAGGTAGCATCTCGAACTGTTACCGGGAGGGCATTCCAGAGTACTGGAGCCCGAACGGAAAACGCTCTATAGCCCGCAGACTTTTTTTGGGCTTTGGGAATCACTAATAAGCCGGAGTCCTTTGAACGCAGATTTCTTGCCGGGACATATGGTACAATACAATCGGCAAGATAGGATGGAGCTAGACCGTGTAGTATTCAATGTATTTCTCCCCCGCCCTCAGCGACCGCTTTCTCACTTGCTTGCCCACCCGCACACTCACTGACGTCACTCACCTGCTGCCAGACATTAAAGGGCCACACACATATGCTACTCTCATAACAAAGTGTTTAAAAAACGAGTATGCAAGTTGGACAAATGAGATGCCAAATCCAACCACTTTCATGTGGTATTGGACAGAAAGGAGGACTTTTTTTTTGCGTCCATTTGAAAATGCGGACGTTATCAGCACCACTGTCTGATTCCAATCAATGCAAGTCATCAGAATCAGGTAATACACCAACTTATATTCTTGTCTTCATGAAAGAAAGGAATCTATGTGTGTTACACATGCTTGTATTATCATTAAACACCATTAACTTGTTAACAAAAATGTCTCTTTCATAAATAAATATAAATTATAAATAGGAATGAGGTAGATCTCCTCGACTTGGTCAATTGAAAAGTAGCTCGCCTGCAGAAAAAGTGTGAGCGCCCCTGCTTTTATATCATGGGTGTACAACTATGGCACGCGGGCCAAATTTGGCCCGCCGTGTAATTTCACTTGGCCCTTGAAGCAATATCAAATTAACATTAGGGCTGGCCCGCTGCTGTAACACCACATTCACCGCTAATACTCTTACTTGCCAACCCTCCCGATTTTCCCAGGAGACTCCCGAAGTTCAGTGTCCCTCCCGAATTTCATCCCAGGGAACAATATTGGGGGTGGGCCTTACAGGCACTGCCTTTGGCGTTCTCTACAACCTGTCGCTACGTCCGCTTTCCTTCCATACAAACAGCGGGCCAGCCCAGTCACTTAATATACTCGGCTTATACACACACAAACAAGTGAATGCAAGGCATACTTGGTCAACAGCCATACAGGTCACATTGAGGGTGGCCGTATAAACAACTTTAACACTGTTACAAATATGCGCCACACTGCGAACCCACACCAAACAAGAATGACACATTTAGGGAGAACACCCGCACTGTAACACAACATATGTTACGCTTGTGTGGCATTGCAATGCCGGATTCGGTCCTCCGTGGATGTGTCAGCAAGAACACAGCAAAAAGGTAAGAACTAAGGGATTGATTAAACAAAAGGAGCTATGAACAAAAACACTGATACAAACAGAAAAGGCAAATAAAAGCGCTAGCATGGACAGCTAGGACAACAAACCGAAGCACAAAGGCACACAAAAGGAAACACAAAACAACTAGCGTGAAAGCTAGGAATAAAATAAAGCTTAGCGTGAGAGCTAGCGAAAAACGAGAGTGAGCGACAAGTCATAAACAGATGTATGTGAACAAACTAAGGTCCGACAATCAGTGAACAGAAACCGCTGGCTTATAAACGGGTGGTGATTAGTAAAGACAGGTGTGCTGGAAAAGAGAGTAGCAGCTGAAACTAATGAGTGACCATGGAAACGAACAAAACAGGAACTAAGTATGTCAAACCGCAGAGTGATATAAAAATGGAACAAAAATAACAATATGGTGATGATCCGACCATCGGATCACAACATAAACACAACAGAAAAAATACCCAGACCCCCTTGCAGCACTAACTCTTCCAGGACGCTACAATATACACCCCCCAGCTATCACCAAACCCCGTCCACCTCAACCCCGCTGGCTAAAAGAGGCATTCCATTTTTATTATTTTAATTATTATTATTATTTGAAACTCGATTTTGCTTGTCACTATACATTTATATTATGTAAGCCTTGCTTGTTCAAGATTCAATGCAAAACTTGTTTGGGTCCCTATTAAAAGGTTAATTTGTTCAACCTCGGCCCGCTGCTTTGTTCGGTTTTACATTTTGACCCACTCTGTGTTTGAGTTTGACACCCCTGTTCTAAGGTGACTCGGTAAAAAATCTGGGTATTATCTTCGACCCAACTCTCTCCTTTGAGTCACACATTAAAAGCGTTACTAAAACGGCCTTCTTTCATCTCCGTAATACCGCTAAAATTTGCTCCATTTCGTCCACTAAAGACGCCGAGATCATTATCCATGCGTTTGTTACGCCTCGTCTCGATTACTGTAACGTATTATTTTCGGGTCTCCCCATGTCTAGCATTAAAAGATTACAGTTGGTACAAAATGCGGCTGCTAGACTTTTGACAAAAACAAGAAAGTTTGATCACATTACGCCTATACTGTATATACCTTTATATACATATATACATACATATATACCTATACTGTATATACCTTTATATACATATATACATACATATATACCTATACTGGCTCACCTGCACGGTCTAGCTCCAGCCTATCTTGCCGATTGTATTGTACCATATGTCCCGGCAAGAAATCTGCGTTCAAAAGACTCCGGCGTATTAGTGATTCCTAGAGCCCAAAAAAAGTCCGCGGGCTATAGAGTGTTTTCCGTTCGGGCTCCATTACTCTGGAATGCCCCCAGTTCGAGATGCTACCTCAGTAGAAGCATTTAAGTCTCACCTTAAAACTCATCTGTATACTCTAGCCTTTAAATAGACCTCCTTTTTAGACCAGTTGATCTGCCGCTTCTTTTCTTTCTCCTATGTCCCCCCCTCCCTTGTGGAGGGGGTCCGGTCCGATGACCATGGATGAAGTACTGGCTGTCCAGAGTCGAGACCCAGGATGGACCGCTCGCCTGTATCGATTGGGGACATCTCTACGCTGCTGATCCGCCTCCGCTTGAGATGGTCTCCTGTGGACGGGACTCTCGCTGCTGTCTTGGATCCGCTTTGAACTGAACTCTCGCGTTCTGTGTTGGAGCCACTATGGATTGAACTTTCACACTATCATGTTAGAACCGCTCGACATCCATTGCTTTCGGTCCCCTACAGGGGGGGGTTGCCCACATCTGAGGTCCTCTCCAAGGTTTCTCATAGTCAGCATTGTCACTGGCGTCCCACTGGATGTGAATTCTCCCTGCCCACTCGGTGTGAGTTTTCCTTGCCCTTTTGCGGGTTCTTCCGAGGATGTTGTAGTCGTAATGATTTGTGAAGTCCTTTGAGACATTTGTGATTTGGGGCTATATAAATAAACATTGATTGATTGATTGATATAATCCACTCCTTGTGAGGAGTGGGATCGCCAGAGGTCTCGGCAGGAAGCAACTTCCTCCAGTGCACAGGGGTTGATCTGGAATCTCTTCAGTCTGGTCTTCATTTGGTCTTTGAAGCGCTTCTTCTGCCCACCAGCACTGCGTTGGTCTAGGAGTAAGTGACCATAGAGGATTCTGCGTGGGGGTCTATGGCTGGGCATTCGGATGACATGCCCCAACCACCTGAGTTGATGTTGGGTCCTGATGGACTCCACACTGAAGCTGCCTGCCCTCTCCGGCACTTCTGTGTGCGGCACTCGGTCCTTCCATGTGATGCCAAGGATCCTCCGCAGACACCTTACATGGAAGGTCTGTAGGATCTCAGATGGCGGCTGTAGATAGTCCATGCCTCACATCCGTACAGTAATGCAGTGATGCATACTGCTCTGTAGACCAGCAGTTTGAGGTTGCTGTTCTGAAAAACCCTTCTCCTTAGACCAGGGGTGTCAAACTCAAATACAGAGTGGGCCAAAATTTTAAACTGAACAAAGCCGCGGGCCAAGGTTGAACTAATTCACCTTTTAATAGGGACCCAAACAAGTTTTGCAATGAATATTGAACAAGCAAGGCTTCAATAGGGCAGCACGGTGGTACCGGGGTTAGTGCATCTGCCTCACAACACGAAGGTCCTCAGTAATCCTGGCTCAATCCCGGGCTCGGGATCTTTCTGTGTGGAGTTTGCATGTTCTCCCGGTGACTGCGTGCGTGGATTCCCTGCGGGTACTCGGGCTTCCTCCCATGGAACAGGCAGAGCTTATATAACGTAATAGAGCAAAATCAAACGAAAAAACATCAGTGGTATATTAAATAAAAAATAATTCAAAAATGAATGCCTCTTTTCTATTTGCAGCCTTCTGAAGTAAATATCAACATTAACTTTTTCCACAGGCTAATAAATTTGAAAATACAATAAAAATTAGGTGGGCGGGGTTTGGTGGTAGCGGGGGGTGTATATTGTAGGAGTTAGTGCTGCAAGGGGTTCTGGGTATTTGTTCTGTTGTGTTTATGTTGTGTTACAGTGCGGGTGTTCTCTCGAAATGTGTTTTGTCATTCTTGTTTGGTGTGGGTCCACTGTGTGGCGCATATTTGGGGCGGTATGGCGTAGTGGGTAGAGCGGTCGTGCCAGAAACCTGAGGGTTGCAGGTTCCCTTCCCACCTATTGACATCAAAGTCGCTGCCGTTGTGTCCTTGGGCAGGACACTTCACGATTTGCCCCCGGTGCCGCTCACACTGGTGAATGAATGATGAGTGAATGATTGGTGGTGGTCGGAGGGGCCGTAGGCGCAGACTGGCAGCCACGCTTCCGTCAGTCTACCCCAGGGCAGCTGTGGCTACAGATGTAGCTTACCACCACTAGGTGTGAATGAATGATGGGTTCCCACTTCTCTGTGAGCGCTTTGAGTATCTAACAATAGAAAGGCGCAATATAAATCTAATCCATTATTATTATTATTATTGTATTTGTAACAATGTTAAAGTTGTTTATACGGCCACCCTCAGTGTGACCTGTATGGCTGTTGACCAAGTATGTGTGTGTGAAAGCCGCATATATTATGTGACTTGTTTATATGGAGGAAAAAAGGACGTGACGACATGTTGTAGAGGACGCTAAAGGCAGTGCCTTTAAGGCACGCTCCCAATATTGTTGTCCGGGTGGAAATCGGGAGAATGGTTTCCCAGGGAGATTTTCGGGAAGGGCACTAAACTTCGGGAAAATCGGGAGGGTTGGCAAGTATGAGTATTAGCGGTGAATGTGGTGTTACCGGCGGTCCAGCTCTAATGTTAATTTGATATTTCCTCATGGGCCAAATGAAATTAAACGGCGGGCCAAGTTTGACACCCATGCCTTAGACGGCCAAAAGATGCTGATGCTTGCTTGAGGCAGTTCTGGATCTCGTCATCCATTGAGCAGGTGTCAGACATTATGCTCCCCAGGTATTTGAAGGTGGGCACCGTGAGCAGCTGTTGCCCTGCTGCTGTGAGGGTTATTGTGGGGTTTTATGGGAGGTCAGCATTCACACACACATTCACACACTGATGGCGGGAGCTGCCATGCAAGGCCCTAAACACAACCCATCAGGACCAAGGTGAAGTATCTTGTTCAAGGACACAACAGACGTGAGTAGGTTGGTAGAAGCCGGGGATCGAACCAAGAACCTTCCACTCTTCCAACCGCGCCACGCCGTTCCCACTAATGGGCCAAGCCCAACTCCTGAAAAACAACCCCACACCATAATTCTTCCTCCACCAAATTCCACACACGGCACAATGCAGTCCGAAATGTACCGTTCACCTGGCAACCTCCAAACACAGACTGGTCCATCAGATTGCCAGATGGAAAAGCGTGATTCATCACTCCAGAGAAGGCGTCCCCGCTGCTCTAAAGTCCAGCGGTGATGTCCTTTACACTGTTTTGGTTTAACTAAGGGGAGTGACGGCAAACGGTCACCAGAGGGTGGTATATTCAATCATCTATTATATATATATATGAGGCGCCAGCACCCCCCGCCACCCCAAAAGGGAATAAGTGGTAGAAAATGGATGGATGGGGATATGAGTAATAAACAATACTAACGAATAAAGCAAGGAAAAATGAAGTGTGACAAAAACTCAAGAGTGTATGGTGTAAGACTATGTGTAGAATTTAACTGAAGTGTGTGTTACCAAAGTGTTGACGAGAGCGAAGGTAACGATGAAGTCCATGAGTTGGGCAGGATCAGGAGCGAGAGAGAGGCGTCAGAGTCCAGGAGTGAGCGAGGAGTCGAGGAACAAGAGAGGCAGTCGAAATCCAGGGCAACGGAAAGAAAACACTGCTGAAACACGGGAGAAGACAAAAGACGCATCAAGCCACGGAGAAGAAACAAAAATAGAGCATAAAGTTTTGCTTACGGTTCACCATATGAGAACTAAGTTCCCACGAGGATCCCTTGGTACACTGGTCTTTTAAGCAGCTCGCCCTCATCAATTCCAGGTGTGTAGAAAGGCAATCGTCTGCAGGCTTGTAGCTGCGTGGGCGTGATGCTCTCAGCGCGAGCAGGGGCGTGTCCGAGCACGCGGTGCGCTCGTCTTGAGGTACAGATGAGGACGCATTGGAATGCGCCCTGGCTGTGACATAAACCACCGCATCCAACGCTTTGCATTGGACTTGCTGATGTATGCCTTAGATTCAGCCCCTCAGCCATGGAAACCTATTTCATGAAGCTCTCTGCGTACTGTACGTGGAATAATTGGAAGGTCACATGAAATTTGGAGCTCTGTAGCAACCAACTGTGCACAAAGTCTTTGCACTATTCGCTTCAGCATCCGCCGACCCCTCTCTGTCAGTTTAGGTGGCCTACCGCTTGATGGCTGAGTTATTGTTGTTCCCAAACAGTTCCACGCTCGAAATCACTGAGAGCAGCCTGTTCTTTTATTTGATTTTATACCCTGATTCTGATTATTTGGCAATGTAGTGTGTATCCCGACTTGAACTGGCTTCCTGTGCACTTAAGAGATGCTACCTCAGTAGAAGCATTTAAGTCTCACCTTAAAACTCATTTGTATACTCTAGCCTTTAAATAGACTCCCTTTTTAGACCAGTTGATCTGCCGTTTCTTTTCTTTTTCTCCTATGTCCCACTCTCCCTTGTGGAGGGGGTCCGGTCCGATCCGATCCGGTGGCCATGTACTGCTTGCCTGTGTATCGGCTGGGGACATCTCTGCGCTGCTGATCCGCCTCCGCTTGGGATGGTTTCCTGCTGGCTCCGCTGTGAACGGGACTCTCGCTGCTGTGTTGGATCCGCTTTGGACTGGACTCTCGCGACTGTGTTGGATCCATTATGGATTGAACTTTCACAGTATCATGTTAGACCCGCTCGACATCCATTGCTTTCCTCCTCTCCAAGGTTCTCATAGTCATCATTGTCACCGACGTCCCACTGGGTGTGAGTTTTCCTTGCCCTTATGTGGGCCTACCGAGGGTGTCGTAGTGGTTTGTGCAGCCCTTTGAGACACTAGTGATTTAGGGCTATATAAGTAAACATTGATTGATTCAAAGTCTATCTGAAGGTTTCAGATGCTTCTCATCAGCCCACTGAGTTAAAAAGATGAAAATGTATTCAGAATATTGCGCTTTTGTGTGCTTTGTAATGTGTTAGCAGTCTGTTATTTGCATGTTTCCTGCTGAGAGCGACTGGCTCTCGGCATTCAAAGCAGAACCGGCGGAGCCACTAAGGACCGGTCGACTGGCATCTTTGATTTCCCAACTATTCTTTCCGAATAAATAATTCCTCGAGTAGATTTGTCCCAGGAGTCAGCCGGCACTCTGCGGACGTAGCGTAGAACAAACAGAGAGAGGATTGGATCCCCGTCGGGGGAACTCACGGAGCCAAACAAATTTGTGTTGTAGCAATCAGACGCCTGTCTAATTATCTCCCTGTGACACGAGCATGGATAATTCCCAGGAAGCCTTCGCTTGAGAATGTCAGGACAATGTTAAGCTGAATAGAAAAATATGTTTGCGGGATTGTGACGCCTCACACTTTTGTGGGAGGAAGAGACGCTTTCGTAATCAACTCTTTTAAAGGCCTACTGAAATGAGAATTTCTTATTTAAACGGGGAGAGCAGGTCCATTCTATGTCTCATACTTGCCATATTTTTGCTGAAAGGATTTAGTAGAGAACATCCACGATAAAGTTCGCAACTTTTAGTCGCTCATAAAAAAGCCTGGCCTGTACCGGAAGTAGCAGAGGATGTGTGCGTGACGTCACGGGTTGTGGAGCTCCTCACATCTGAACATTTTTTACAATCATGGCCACCAGCAGCAAGAGCGATTCAGACCAAAATAGCGACAATTTCCCCATTAATTTGAGCGAGATTGAAAGATTTGTGGATGAGGAAAGTGAGAGTGAAGGACTAGAAAAAAATAAAAACGGCAGAGCGATTCAGGTGTTATTAGACACATTTACTAGGATAATTCTGGAAAACCCTTTATCTGCTTATTGTGTTACCAGTGTTTTAGTGAGATTATATGGTCGTACCTGTACAACCTGAAAGTGGGAGGGGTGTGGCCACAGGTGTGGTGACCGCCAGTGTCTCCGAGGGAAGCCACGATTCTCGACGAGG
The DNA here is from genome assembly GCF_033978795.1 of Nerophis ophidion. NCBI lineage: Eukaryota > Metazoa > Chordata > Actinopteri > Syngnathiformes > Syngnathidae > Nerophis > Nerophis ophidion. The sequence goes on from NC_084615.1 coordinate 8,644,074, forward strand.
TGAAGGCAGCCGGTGGGGCCGGGCTGAGATATTATTTTTTTCCGTCCTCCACGGTGGAAGCATCGGACGGTCGGGGAGCGGCCGGTAGGAGGAGGCAAGAGAGTCCGCAGCTGCCTCTTTGACAGGAGCAGGAAGAACAACGCAAGCTCTCCGCTCATGGGGCGGCATGGCGTAGTGGGTAGAGCGGCCGTGCCAGAAACCTGAGGGTTGCAGGTTCGCTTCCCACCTATTAACATCCAAAATCGCTGCCGTTGTGTCCTTGGGCAGGACACTTCACCCTTGCCCCCGGTGCCGCTCACACCGGCGAATGAATGATGAGTGAATGTTTTTGGTGGTGGTCGGAGGGGCCGTAGGCGCAAACTGGCAGCCACGCTTCCGTCAGTCTACCCCAGGGCAGCTTTGGCTACAAATGTAGCTTACCACCACCAGGTGTGAATGAATGATGGGTTCCCACTGCTCTGTGAGCGCTTTGAGTATCTAACAATAGGAAAGCGCGATATAAATCTAATCCATTATCATTATTATAATTATGTTTACGGTTAGGGCCGACTTATTACCACCATTTTCTCACCGAAACCCGCCAATTGACATGTGGTATGGAACCATGTTCGCTTGACATTTCTGTTCCATAGTAAAGCTTCACCGTCATCTTTCGGGAATGTAAACAATGAAACACCGGCTGTGTTTGTGTTGCTAAACGCGGCCGCAATACACCGCTTCCCACCTACATCTTTCTTCTTTGATGTCTCCATTATTAATTAAACAAATTACAAAAGATTCAGCAACGCAGATGTCCAGACTACTGTGGAATCATGCGATAAAAAGAGACCACATATAGCTGTGAATGGTGCTGGAACAAAATGTCCTCTACAATGCGTGACGTCACGCGTCATCATACCGCGACGTTTTAGCATGATACTTCATCATCGGCGGTAACTCGAACGAGTATGACGATCCTCCCTTTATGTAGGATGCCTGTGTGTGACTTTGTTTCACGTGGGGAGACTGGTGCACAGATAGTTGCCACACCATCCTTGACAGAATCGAGTCAGGATCCAGTGGCATGGAGTCCAAGACAAATGGGGGACCCTTTTCTGCTGCAGCCTTTTCCGCCATCGCAGCCATTGTGGTAGTTCTTAAATCTACCGTCTTCCGCTTGCTCCGCCGTTGAGGTCTTCACCGTATCCCTGGCTAGGGGGCAGTCAGGTACCAGGCCTTTGCCAAGGGCCACCTGGGGTAACAGTAGTAAAGGGGTTAACTACCTAGTGCCCCAAGACCCCAAGTTCATGCCCAGGACTGAACTTAACCATTAGTTACCTTAGTAAGCACCCCTTGTCTGGTTACTATCCGCGTACTCACTCTTCCGCTGTGACGTCCTTGTTTCTGTGTCTAATGTCCGTGTTGTCCTCCCGGAGGGCTTTTCCCGAATTCTCTTGGACACGGACCTTCTTTGCCCCACTTAGCCCCCGAATGCCTGGCTGAGCACGTACTGACTTCCTGCTTTGTCCCTCATCTCACCCAACACAACACACACTAAAGCTGTGATCCCCTCTTGTTCCCCTCTGGATTCTGGACTGCCTCACTTGGATCTAGACCTCACACATAGACACAAACCTTCTTTGCCCCGCTTAACCTCCGACTATCTGCCTGACCACAGACTGCCTTCCTGCTTTGTCCCTCCTCTCGCCCAACACAACACTAGGTAACGCACACTAGAGCTGTGATCCCCTGTTCTTTCCCTCTGGATTCTGGACTGCCTCCCTTGGATCTCGACATCTCGCATGGACACGGACCTTCTTTGCACCGCTTAGCCCCCGACTATCTGCCTGACCACGGACTGCCTTCCTGCTTTGTCCCTCCTCTCGCCTTACACAACACTAGGTAACACACACCACAGCTTTGATCCCATATTGTTCCCCTCTGGATTCTGGATAGCCTCCCTTGGAACCCGACCTCTTGCATCGACACGGACTTTCTTTGCCCCGCTTAGTCCCCAACTATCTGCCTGACCACGGACTGCCTTCCTGCTTTGTTTTTCCTCTCGCCCAACACAACACTAGGTAACAAACACTACAGCTGTGATCCCCTCTTGTTCCCCTCTGGATTCTGGACTGCCTCCCTTTGATCTCGACCTCTCGCATGGACACAGACTTTCTTTGCCCCGCTTAGTCCCCGACTATCTGCCTGACCACAGACTGCCTTCCTGCTTTGTCCCTCCTCTTGCCCAAAACAACACTAGGTAACCGCTTGATTCTGGATAGCCTCCCTTGGATCTCAACCTCTCGCATGGACACAGACTTTCTTTGCCCCGCTTAACCCTCGACTATCTGCCTGACCACGGATTGCGTTTCTGCTTTGTCTGTGCTCTCGCCCAACACAATATTAGGTAACACACACTACAGCTATGATCTCCTCTTTTTCCCCTCTGGATTCTGGGTTGCCTCCCTTGGATCTCGACCTCTCGCATGGACACTGACCTTGTTCACCCCGCTTGGCCCCCGACTATCTGCCTGACCACGGACTGCCTTCCTGCTTTGTCCCTCCTCTCGCCCAACACAACACTAGGTAACAAACACTGCAGCTGTGATCCCCACTTTTTCCCCTCTGGATTCTGGGTTGCCTCCCTTGGATCTCGACCTCTGGCATGGACACTGACCTTCTTCACCCCGCTTAGCCCCCGACTATCTGCCTGACCACGGACTACCTTCCTGCTTTGTCCCTCCTCTCGCCCAACACAACACTAGGTAACAAACACTACAGCTGTTATCCCCTCTTTTTCCCCTCTGGATTCTGGGTAGCCTCCCTTGGATCTCGACCTCTCGCATGGACACTGATCTTCTTCTTCTCGCTTAGCCCCTGACTATGCCTGACAACGGACTGCCTTCCTGCTTTGTCCCTCCTCTCGCCCAACACAACACTAGGTAACACACTACATCTGTGATCCCCTGTTGTTTCCCTCTGGATTCTGGACTGCCTCCCTTGGTTCTCGATCTCTCGCATGGACACGGACTTTCTTCACCCCTCATAGCCCCCGACTATCTGCCTGACCACGGACTGCCTTCCTGCTGTTGTCCCTCCTCTCGCCTTACACAACAAGAGGTAAAACACACTACAGTTGTGATCCCCTGTTGTTCCCAACTTGATTCTGGATAGTCTCCCTTGGATCTCGACCTCTCGCATGGACACAGACTTTCTTTGCCCCGCTTAGCCCTCGACTATCTGCCTGACCACGGACTGCGTTTCTGCTTTGTCTGTGCTCTCGCCCAACACAATACTAGGTAACAAACACTACAGCTGTGATCCCCTCTTGTTCCTCTCTTGATTCTGGATAGCCTCCTTTGGATCTCGACCTCTAGCATGGACACAGACATTCTTTGCCCCGCTTAGCCCCCGACTATCTGAATATTTGCCAACCCTCCTAGATTTTCCGGGAGACTCCCGAAATTCAGAGCCTCTCCCGAAAACCTCCCGGGACAAATTTTCTCCCGAAAATCTCCCGAAATTCAGGCGGAGCTGGAGGCCACACCCCCTCCAGCTCCATGCGGACCTGAGTGAGGACAGCAGGTTTTCACGTCTGCTTCCCCACAATATAAACAGCGTGTCTGCCTAGTGACGTTATAACTGTAGAATTATAGAGGGTATATTGTTTGGCAGTTTCATTAACGTCCTCCCAGCGCGATAACAACACACAACAACAGCAGTCACGTTTTCGTCTACCGTAAAGTAGTTCATCTGCCGTGAATAGCAATGTTGTGACACTCTTAAACAAGACAATACTGCCCTCTACTGTACATGCATATGGTTAAAAAAAATAGTCACAGAGAATAGAACAAGGATTGGTCAATTCAACCCTTAACTCACCAAGGAGTAAATGAGCGTTATGTGAGTGTATATGTGTAGTTAAATGAACACTGAAATTCAAGTATTTATTTTATTCATATATATATATGAAATACTTGACTCCTCTTAATACTTGACTCCTCCCCTCTTAACCACGCCCCCCACCCCCACCTCCCAAAATCGGAGGTCTCAAGGTTGGCAAGTATGACTATCTGCCTGACCACGGACTGCGTTCCTGCTTTGCCCCTCCTCTCGCCCAACACAACACTAGGTAACACACACTACAGCTAATAACACACATAGCCTCACACACACACACACACTTTTGTCACACACCATTCTATAGTTTGTTTATTAGTAATGTTTCATTACTATATATATTTATATATAATAAATCATTGAGCAACATTGCCCCCTTGTAGATCTGTGTCGTCACAACTCCCTCCTCCAACCATAACAAGCTGCCACGCAAGGTCCTAACCACGACCCATCAGGAGCAAGGGTGTATTGTCTTGCTCAAGGACACAACGGACATGACGAGCTTGGTAGATGGTGGGGATTGAACCAGCAACCGTCACAGCCACGCTCCCAACCGCGCCACGCCGTCCGTCAGTATCATTATTTCCACACTTTCAGATTCTAGACAGGCAGTGGAAATGACAATCAAGCGGTGGCCATCGACTGATGCCGTGCGTTCATTTCCATGGCGACTGAACGGTCCTCTCCCGTGTGTTCTGTGCGTTCAAGTTTGGCCTTGAGTGTCTCAAAATGGCATCGGGTTCTTTATGCGTGTATCTGAAACCGGCCCCATAAAAGTTCTCAAGGATGTCTCGAAAGTGCGTTTATGAAATCTTATACCTCTTAAATACCCCTCAACTCTCACATTTTAAATGTCACAGCTGCTGCACCTGCAGCCTGCTTGTCCTTTTTTTGCAGACAATGCTGCCAAATGACTATTTTGTAGAAGTAATACTAATACTAGGTGCAGGACTATCTATCTATTTGACTTTAGCGCCATGAGTGGACACTTTGTTTGCTTTAATGAAATGTTTTCTCCACATTATACTGTTTGAAACAGCTCATCACAAAATGGACATAAACAGTCTTTTAATGACAACAACAATAATACCTGCAATGCGTTGTTGTCTCGCCAGATTGTGCATTTTGTCTTTGTAGAGCTCGCCCTCTAGTGGGTTCTTCGGACCTCCACACACTGCCAGGAGAGCCCAGATTTCAGGGTATAACACTCATTCAATAGTGCAAGTGGTTCTTTCTTTCTCTCTTGCGTCCGCTCAGCAGCACCTCCAACTCCAACTACGTGTCTCAACCCGGCTGCTGCTAATAAAGGTGACAGGTGATGAGATAACAAGGCCCACCTGGGCCATCTATGCATTTGCCACTGTCTTGGAGGGCGATCCTGGCACACCCCGTTCCGCGGCAGGACCGCAGGCCACGCCCCCTCCACAGTCGGAGTAGATTATTTGCATTCCTGTTTATATACGCATTAATTAACACAAAATGGAGATTTTTACGATCGTGCTTTGATTGTGCAGCACAGTGGTGGAGGGGTTATTGCGTCTGTCTCATAATACGAAGGTTCTTGGTTGGATCTTCCGCTTTGGATATTTCTGTGTGGCATTAACAAAGATTATAACACAAAATATATTTGACAAATCCTGATCGTAATGTTAGAATATTTTTTATTTTGTTATTTTTAGATAGACCGGATGTGACATGTAGGACTTTTATTGTGAAGGCAGAAAATATGCGTTTTGTGCGAGAGGAAATGTCTTGACATGTCGCCGACTTCAAAGTCTGCGATAAAAAAAAAAATGATTCGAGACTTTGTGCTTTTATCGTCTTTTTTCTGCTGAGGCTTTTATTCCATTTGACTCAAGCTGTTAATTTTACAATCTACCTTTTTTTGTTATCCGTGCACTTTAGTGTCATCACAGAAGTGAAGTTCCACCTTTCTGCAAGCGCGCCAGCAGGCGGTTGCTGCAATGATGTCGTCTCAGGGGAGGATCGAGGATAAAAAAGTCTCGTCTTGTCCCGAGAATGACTCGTAATGGCTTGTAATTTCAAAAAAAAAAAAAAAAAAAAAAGGAATGGCTTTGGCCTTTATGTTTCCCTAATGTACTTTTTTCTTTGTGAATTTCTGCTCGCTATTTTCAAACTTGCGTCTCAACAGTAACTGAACGCCATTCCATTTTTCCACTCTACGGAATGGACCGACGCTCATAGTTAATGCTTTATTAACCCATTATCTTTGATAACACTAGTTTTTATCCATCCATCCATCTTCTTCCGCTTATCCAAGGTCGGGTCGCGGGGGCAGCAGCCTAAGCAGGGAAGCCCAGACTTCCCTCTCCCCAGCCAATTCGTCCAGCTCCTCCCGGGGGGATCCCGAGGCGTTCCCAGGCCAGCCAGAAGACATAGTCTTCCCAACGTGTCCTGGGTCTTCCCCGTGGCCTCCTACCGGTTTTTACTAGTTTTTAACTTACCTTAATTTTTTCAGACTATGCGTATGGACAGCTTTCTGTGTAGTCACTTTATTCCGCTGTTTTCAGTTATGTGTATACAGTTTAGGGTTGTTCCGATACCAATATTTTGGTACCGGTACCGAAATGAATTTCGATACTTTTTGATACTTTTGTAATTAATGGGGACCACAAAAAAATACTTAATTGGCTTTATTTTAACAAAAAAACCTTAGGGTACATTTTATACGTGTTTTTTATTGCAATTGAAGAATAAGTTTGTCCTTAAATAATAATAATAATCAATTGGGCACTCAAAGAGACCGTACAAAATCAAAACAATATAATACATTGGATAAACACGACAACAACATCAACAACAACAACAAAGATCGATAAGATTTACAGTCAGGAATGGGTGTGTTTTGAGTCTTGATTTCAAGAGGGATATTGAGTCTTAAGTTACGGAGGTCTGGTGGCAATGAGTTCCAAAGATGAAGGGCAGAGTGGCTGAAAACCTTGGCCACCCACAGTGTACTTTGTGAATAAGGGGTAAATAACGTAAATAAATGTAAATAAAATTGTGAACATACTGGAAAACTTGTCTTTTAGTATTAAGTAAACAAACAAAGGCTCCTAATTAGTCTGCTGACGTATGCAGTAACAAATTGTCTCTCATGGACACACACCTGTTGTTGTTGACTTTGGACTAGCGACTGCACAATAACCACACATACACCCCCCTGTCTCCCAACCCAAAACCCTCGACGCAAATCCCATATGGGTGATGAATGGATGGTCAGCGCCTGAGAGCTGCGGCCGACTGCAATGACCCCGCACTCCCTCCCCTCTGTTGCTAGATATCTCCAGATGTACGTTGTAATATTTATATGTGCTTTACTATGGAGGGTTTTTTTCCCACTCCAGACTGGGCCCCCTTAGGAGCGCAGTCTAGAATGTATTTTTTTTACTCATCCTTCCCCTGCGTTTTACTGTTCTCCCCATTTTTTACGGGGAACATTGTAGCGACCCATCAGCGTTCTTGTTCTGTAACCCTGTACACTGTTTTTTTGTCTCATCTTGAACGGGTTTATGCTGAAAACAAAGTTTCTATCTATCGATCTATCTATCTGTCTGTCCGTCCGTCCGTCCGTCCGTCCGTCCGTCCGTCCGTCCGCCCGCCCGCCCGCCCGCCCGCCCGTCCGCCCGCCCGCCCGCCCGCCCGCCCGTCCGCCCGCCCGCCCGCCCGCCCGACCGCCCGCCCGCCCGCCCGCCCGCCCGCCCGCCCGCCCGCCCGTCCGTCCGTCCGTCCGTCCGTCCGTCCGTCCGTCCGTCCGTCCGTCCATCCATCCATCCATCCATCCATCCATCCATCCATCCATCTATCTATCTATCTATCTATCTATCTATCTATCTATCTATCTATCTATCTATCTATCTATCTATCTATCTATCCATCCATCCATCTATCTAACATACTGTGTCACTTCTCATTCAATTATTTTGTCAAAAATGTGAGGGACAAGCTGTAAAAATGATTTTTTTTTAATCCAGTCACTCATTTACTGTTCTTACCTGTTTATTTTCTATTTTTAGCATGTTCTATCTACACTTCTGTTAAAATGTAACGATCACTTATTCTTCTGTTAATCGGATGCTTTACATCGGTTTTGGATGATACCACAAATTGAGGTATCGATACGATACCAACTAGTTACAGGATCATACATTGGTCCTATTAAATTTTTCCTGAGTTTGTAAACATAATATGAATTTAAAACAGACGGAAAATATATTTTGTGACAGTGAAAAATATCGATGTAACCCTAGTAGTATGGACTAGATGCACTCGTGTACTTAATATCATTACAGTGGATGTCAGGTGTAGATCCACCCATGGCATTTAGTATTTAGTCGCATGTAGTCCTCGTCTTAAAAAACTTTATTTGTCGCCATGGAGGCGAGGATTAGTGATTTAGACGTAGCTAAAAAACTGCCGATAGTGGATGGACTTTAGCTGCTAACTAGCCATGTCATAAAACACCTCTTCCTGGGGGCGTTTCAGTGTTATAACTTCACCTTTTTCTTTACTTTTTAAGCTAAAATGCATCGATTGTCCCTTTTCTGTCCACACATTGTCTGCTTGTAAGTACTCTGTGATTGTGCGCTGCCGAACATGCTCCTCTGATCATAAAACCAGCAATGTCATGGCCGTTTAAAAATAAATAAATAAATAATAATAACGGGAATTGCTACTTTTCAAACAGTGTACAGTACCGATTTTGATTAATTAGTACCGCGATTCTATACTAGCACTGGTATGCTGTACAACTCTAGTACAGCTTATGTTCAAGATGGTTGTAAAACAAGAACAAGGTTTATTCAGGTTTACTAGAGAGGAGGCTACGCCGGGTAGTAGAACCTCGGATTCAGGAGGAACAGTTTTCGTCCTGGTCGTGGAACTGTGGACCAGCTCTATACTCTCGGCAGGGTTCTTGAGGGTTCATGGGAGTTTGCCCAACCAGTCTACATGTGCTTTGTGGACTTGGAGAAGGCATTGGACCGTGTCCTGTGGGGAGTGCTCAGAGAGTATGGGGTACCGGACTGTCTGATTGTGGCGGTCCACTCCCTGTACGATCAGTGTCAGAGCTTGGTCCGCATTGCCGGCGGTAAGTCTGACCAGTTTCCAGTGAGGGTTGGACTCGGCCAAGGCTGTCCTTTGTCACCCATTCTGTTTATGGACAGAATTTCTAGGCGCAATTGAGGGGTTCCGGTTTGGTGGCTGCAGGATTAGGTCTCTGCTTTCTGCAGATGATGTGGTCCTGATGGCTTCAACTCGCCAGGATCTTCAGCTCTCACTGTCACACCGCGGTGAGGGATGTCTTGTTTTGGGGGTTTTTTGTCTTATGGTTTTTAATTTGAAAAGTAACTCTCCTCTCGTTTCAGGTCACTTGCCCTTCCTTTTGTGTCATCAGTCTGACGTCATCCCTGTTCTCTGATTGTTTCCAGCTGTTCCCTATTACCTTCATGTGTTTATAAGCTCACTCCTTCCTTTGTTCTGTGCCAGATTGTCTCGTCTATTCGTGCTCTCTAGCGTCCATGTCTTTGTCCATGCCTTGCCCTGTCTTGTGCTTATGTCCCTTGATCCTGAACCCCTTTATGAATATTTTGAGTTTTCCTTTCTTCCTCCTCAGCAGAGTGATTTTGATTATTTAGTTATTCAGCCGCAGTGGTTTTTCATTCATTCCTCAACTTTTTGAGTAACTATTTTTGTTAAATACTCTATTAGATTAGGTAGTGTAGAAATTTTCATAGATGTTGTTTTGGTCCTCCTGTTGGAGCGGTTTTTTTGTTAAATACTGTTTATAGTTCATCTTTACTTTTGTGTTTTCCTCCGTTCGGAGTGATTTTCGGTTGTTCCTTCTTTTTCTGGAACCTTTCAATCAATCATCAATCCCAAATCACAAATGTCTAAAAGGACTGCACAAATCATTACGACTACAACATCCTCGGAAGAACCCACAAAAGGGCAAGGAAAACTCACACCCAGTGGGCAGGGAGAATTCACATCCAATGGGACGCCAGTGACAATGCTGACTATGAGAAACCTTGGAGAGGACCTCAGATGTGGGCAACCCACCCCCTCTAGGGGACCGAAAGCAATGGATGTCGAGCGGGTCTAACATGATACTGTGAAAGTTCAATCCATAGTGGCTGCAAGACAGCAGCGAGAGTCCCCGTCCACAGGAAACCATCTCAAGCGGATCAGCAGCGTAGAGATGTCCCCAACCTTTTCGCCGAGTAGTTTATTTTTGTGATTATAGATAATGTTTTTTCTTGACTTGGGAGGTAAAAGGAAATTGCCTGTCTAAAGTCCCAACTCTGCATATGAGTCCAATCCTTTTATGAAAGCGTGACACTCACTTAATCGGTTCGCAGCCGAGTGTGAAGAGACCGGGATGAGAATCAGCACCTCCAAGTCCGAGTCCATGGTTCTCGCCCGGAAAAGGGCGGAGTACCTACTCCGGGTTGGGGAGGAGACCCTGCCCCAAGTGGAGGAGTTCAAGTACCTCGGAGTCTTGTTCACGAGTGAGGGAAGAGTGGATTGTGAGATCGACAGGCGGCGTCTTCAGTAATGCGGACGCTGTATCGATCCGTTGTGGTGAAGAAGGAGCTGAGCCGGAAGGCAAAGCTCTCAATTTACCGGTCGATCTACGTTCCCATCCTCACCTATGGTCATGAGCTTTGGGTTATGACGGAAAGGATAAGATCCCGGTTACGAAATGGGTGATGGGTCTCTCCCTTAGAGATAGGGTGAGAAGCTCTGTCATCCGGGAGGAACTCAAAGTAAACCCGCTGCTCCTCCACATGGAGAAGAGCCAGATGAGGTGGTTTGGGCGTCAGGATGCCACAGAACGCCTGGTTAGGGCATGTCCAACCGGGGTGAGGCCACGTGGGAAGACCCAGGACACGCAGGGCCTGGGAACACCTCGGGATTCCCCGGGAAGAGCTAGACAAAGGGGCTGGGGAGAGGAAAGTCTGGGCTTCTCTGCTTAGGCTGCTGCCCCCGCGACTCAACCTCGGATAAGCGGAAGAAGATGGATGGATGGATAAAACAAACTCATATTAAGCAGGCTTGTTTGATTGATTGATTGATTGCACAGTACAGTACATATTCCGTACAATTGACCACTAAATGGTAACACCCCAATAAGTTTTTCAACTTATTGGGGTGTTGTTAAATTTAGTTTACTGTGTGGATGCCTTAAAAAAGTGGCATTTAATATCAATAAAGTACTTAATAGAATAGAATAGAATATAGGCTATCATGGTCATTGAAATTGTAGAATACCGATGAAGGAAGCTGGAGGAGCGGTTAGGTTTGAGGGTTTTCTTGCTCAAGGACACCTCGGCATGAGTTCACCAGGTTGGGATGGAAGCTGTAAATACCAAGGATGTGTTCAATGATAGCAGGATGCTCAAAAGTGCAAAGTAGCAATAAATACAGAGGTGCTCAGACAATGCAACTAGCTGAGGTTCTCAGCTGTACTAAATAACCTTGATTGCCAATAAATCCCAGCTGTGCACCGCCGAAGTAAAGGCTCTGCCAAGGATGCACAACAGGAACAGGAGATACCCAAATAAGGGACAAGATGGGAAATAGACTATATTACCTAGAGTATTTGGCCACCCATCCAAATAATCAGAATCCAGCATGTCCTGCCCGTCTGTCGGACCGTCGGCTCATGCAGTTTCCCTTTAAGTTTAGCTAAAACGTCCTAAATTGTCACATTTTACTAATAACATTGCTTAACTTTTTTTTACTGGGCAAGGAAAACTCACACCCAGTGGGACGTCGGTGACAATGATGACTATTGTCCTGGCTCTTGTTCTCCTTGCCCTCTTTGTTACCTCGACTCATGTTCCTTGTCTCTCCCGCAGTACCCGCCTTGTTCCGTGTGCTCGAGCCCTGTGCCTGAGCCCTGTGCCTCCCTCGATCCTCGACCCTTGCCTGGACACGGACCTTGTCGCTTCTCTCCTGCCCTCGACCTTCTGCCTGTTCCCGGGCTTCCTTTTTGCCTCGCCCTCTTGGACTGTCGTAGGATTCACCCATCTCGTATGTACAATATCGCCTAGTATTACTTACATGGTTTAGATCACAATTAGTCCTGCAGCCAACACATACAGTAGCATACACCTCCCACACACTCATCAAAGGTTACAATAAACCCAGTAACCTGAGTCTCTTCATGGTGTTGTCTTCTCACACCCCTCACGCACATAACAAAAAGCCTTGCAAACTGCACAAGTGATAACTATATCCTTAAGAAAAGACTACCCGTCAGGCTCAACGCCAACATTTAAGTTAAGACTTAAAGCAGTTGTTTTTTCAGACACTTACACACGAACATCTCCTTACATGGTCAAGTTGTGCTGTTCTGACTTACACTAGCACACACTTACACAGAGAAAGAAGGAGAATAAGACTGTGGTTTGGCTTCTCCAGGTTAAGGAGTCCTTTATTTTTTGACCGAAGTTCCTCCAGGTACCGCAGACCTGTATAATGACACTCGCTTGTAATAAAGCATATTTTGGTTGTCTCTTTTGATCCAGCCGCACTGCCATGTCGCGCTTGGGTTAACACTAACAACAGCACAATGAAACATTAAAGTTGCAGTGTTACCAAGTTGCAGTAATGTGGGTTTACCTTAAGGTAATCAGCCGATAACGTCTCATGAAACTATAATTGTATTTGAGCAAACATTTCTGTCTACTGCTTGCGCATTCCCTGCACAACTCAGTCTGCATGTTAATTACCTACCCAGTACCCTAGTGGTTAGAGTGTCCACCCTGAGGTTGGTAGGTTGTGAGTTCAAACCCCGGCCGAGTCATACCAAAGACTTCCCTCACCTCCCAGGGGGTAATCAAGGGTGATGGAGAATAGTTTGGTAAGCTACGAAGCCGCACCGCTTGATGGATTGTACTGTGCTTCGACATACGAGTATTATTATGGTGTGTGTATAAGGTAAGATGTCACGGCGCGGGCTCGAACCAGCTTTTACCCAGTAGCTGGGTCTGCCGGCATCTCCGCTGGCAGCGCGCCCGGACACGCTCTTGCTAGCGCTGAGCAGGGCAAGGCTGCAGACAATCTCAGATCAGCGCACCTGGTCCCAACAAGAGGGAGCGACATAAAGACCAGCGGACCCAAGGAACCTTTGCCAGGATGTCGCTCATCTTCCCAGTAAGCATCACGTCTGGCATCCCCTCCGTTGTGCTTTGCTCACCTTATCTGTGTTCTTCCTTCTTTCCCTCGTTCATGTCCCTTGTGTCTTCCACAGTGTCTCCCCCGTCTTCCATGATCCTGTATTGCCTTTCGATCTCTGACTGCCTTCCACGATCCTTGACCCCTGCTCGGACACGGACTACACTTCCACTCTCCAACCCTCGACTGCCTGCCAGTTAACGGACTGCCTCTTCGCCTTGCCGCCTTGATTCAACGAAGGGTACAACACTCACAGACAACAACTTCTAGTAACACTTAACACAGTTAATTCTACACCCATTCACTTAGAGTAGCATACACACGCCACGCCCTCATCAAAGGTTTCAATAAACCTTGCAAACCGCAGTTCAGCCTTGGTTGTCGCCTCCCTCTCAGGACATAACATAAGTCATACTATCTGAGGTTTTGTTTCGCAATATTATGCAAAAGCAACTTTTCTTATCTTCTGGTACCCGCTGATCTGTATTTGGGATCTGCATAAGTCCTGAAAATTTGCGCACTTCCGCCTTTGTAGTCCGTAGTCGATAAGCTTCTTCTTTTTCTCTATCTTCTTGTTGTGGCAAAATCATCCTCCACTATTGCCATTTCTAATATAAAGTAGTGTAAAGTTCTTACTTATATCTGTCAGTAAACTCGCCACGAAAGCGCAAAAACATACCGGTGTAGTGACTTTACATTATATACCCAAGGAACTTTAGTTATTAGAGAGTTCCGGTCGGACTTTTTTTCACGGGACACATTTCTGGCGGATGAGGAGATGCTGCTCCGTTATCGATCGAAGTAAAGTCTGAATGTCATTAAAACAGTTAGCTCCGTCTTTGGACACTCCTTCCACTCCCGTCCTTGCACGCTACACCGCGACAACAAAGATGACGGGGAGAAGACGCTGTCGAAGTGGAGGCATGTAAATAGGACCGCCCACAAAACGGCACATCCTGAAGCGACTTGAGGACGGTCTGTAAAACATCATCAATGCAACATTTTGACGAAAGAACCACCATTACATGTGATGTAGACTACAAGGAAATCTTTTATATTCAGATAAAAATAATAATAAAATGACCCCTTTAATGCACATTATAATCCGGTGTGCCTTATATATGAAAACAGATGAAAAATAGACTATTAATTTTATAATCCAGTGCGCCCTATGTTCCGGAAAATATGGTATTGTAATAGAATACAATAGAAAGTACTTTATTGATCCGTCAGCTGCCCAATTCACCATCAGCGAGACAGCCTGATTGTCAGGTTTGTCCCTGACAGTTTGGTCTATGTCTTAGTTTTTCCTCTGCATGCGTCTTTGTTTTGTTACGCCTGTTCGGCATTGTTAGATTCCCTCGAGGATGCGTCGAAAATCGAACACAGCAAAAGGTATGAACTAATGATTTATTTAACAAAAGGTGCTAGAGAACAAAAATACTGGAGCTAAGAAAAGGCCAACAAAAGACGCTAGCATGAAAGCTAGGATAAACAAACAGTAAACTAAACTGGCACATAGGCGCACAAAGGGGAAAACAAAACATTTAGCATGAGAGCTAAGATTGAATAAAATTGCGCAGCGTGAGAGCTCGCGAGAATAATACAGAAATTTGCATGTAAGCAAAAGCGCAGAGCAGACGTACCGTTGTGTGTGAACAAATTTGCATCCCAGACTGAACAACAAAAGATGCAGGCTTATATAAGGCAGGTGATTAGTGAGGATAGGTGTGCAGGGCCGTGAGTAGCAGGTGAAACTGATAAGCTACCATGGTGACCGACTAAATCAATCAATCAATCAATGTTTATTTATATAGCCCCAAATCACAAATGTCTCAAAGGACTGCACAAATCATTACGACTACAACATCCTCGGAAGAACCCACAAAAGGGCAAGGAAAACTCACACCCAGTGGGCAGGGAGAATTCACATCCAGTGGGACGCCAGTGACAATGCTGACTATGAGAAACCTTGGAGAGGACCTCAGATGTGGGCAACCCCCCCCCCCCCCCTCTAGGGGACCGAAAGCAATGGATGTCGAGCGGGTCTAACATGATACTGTGAAAGTTCAATCCATAGTGGCTCCAACCCAGCCGCGAGAGTTCAGTTCAAAGCGGATCCAAGACAGCAGCGAGAGTCCCGTCCACAGGAGACCATCTCAAGCGGAGGCGGATCAGCAGCGTAGAGATGTCCCCAATCGATACAGGCGAGCGGTCCATCCTGGGTCTCGACTCTGGACAGCCAGTACTTCATCCATGGTCATCGGACCGGATCCCCTCCACAAGGGAGGGGGGGACATAGGAGAAAGAAAAGAAGCGGCAGATCAACTGGTCTAAAAAGGAGGTCTATTTAAAGGCTAGAGTATACAGATGAGTTTTAAGGTGAGACTTAAATGCTTCTACTGAGGTAGCATCTCGAACTTTTACCGGGAGGGCATTCCAGAGCACTGGAGCCTGAATGGAAAACGCTCTATAGCCCGCAGACTTTTTTTGGGGCTCTAGGAATCACTAATAAGCCGGAGTCTTTTGAACGCAAATTTCTTGCCGGGACATATGGTACAATACAATCTGCAAGATAGGCTGGAGCTAGACCGTGTAGTATTTTATACGTAAGTAGTAAAACCTTAAAGTCACATCTTAAGTGCACAGGAAGCCAGTGCAGGTGAGCCAGTACAGGTATATATGTATGTATATATGTATATAAAGGTATATACAGTATAGGTATATATGTATGTATATATGTATATAAAGGTATATACAGTATAGGCGTAATATGATCAAACTTTCTTGTTCTTGTCAAAAGTCTAGCAGCCGCATTTTGTACCAACTGTAATCTTTTAATGCTAGACATGGGGAGACCCGAAAATAATACGTTTCAGTAATCGAGACGAGACGTAACAAACGCATGGATAATGATCTCGGCGTCTTTAGTGGACAAAATGGGGCGAATTTTAGCGATATTACGGAGATGAAAGAAGGCTGTTTTAGTAACGCGTTTAATGTGTGACTCAAAGGAGAGAGTCACCTTGTTTTATTATTTGGTTGTCAAATGTTAAAGTAGTATTATTAAATAGAGGTCGGTGTCTAGCAGGACCGATAATCAGCATTTCCGTTTTTTTGGCGTTAAGTTGCAAAAAGTTAGCGGACATCCATTATTTAATTTCATTAAGACACACTTCCAACTGACTACAATCCGGCGTGTTGGTCAGCTTTAGGGGCATGTAGAGTTGGGTGTCATCAGCATAACCGTGAAAGCTAATACCGTATTTGCGTATGACGTCACCTAGCGGCAGCATGTAGATGCTGAAGAGTACAGGGCCAAGGACCGAACCCTGGGGAACTCCACACGTTACCTTAACGTAGTCCTATGTTAGACTAAACAGGAAATAATAGGATCTGACGGAGAGTGAAAATAAAAATGGAACAATAAACAATAATATGCGGAGGATCCAAAAACATGTTTCCTGTTTTTATTTCCTGTCAGCGCTCTTATTTTGTCTGTTTCCTGTTTTTCTCCTGTTTCCCCTCAGCTGCGGCTGATTTGACCCTTGCCGCACCTGGTGTCAATCAGCCCAATTCCTATTTTTACCTGCTCTGTCCTCCAGCCAGTGCTGGATTATTGTTGTGCCGTGTCTTGTCGATGTCACCACTACCTGTCTTGTCGCTTGTTGCTTTGTCTACTTCTGTTCACTCTGCTCATGCCATAGTTCCGTCTTGTCGCAGTAAGTGTTTTTGTTCTTAGCCAAGTTTTTTATCCGCCTCGTGCGCGCCTTTGGTTGGTACCCTTTTTGGTTTGTTCTTGTTTTAGCGTTTAATTAAATCATGTTTTCTTACGCAATGCCTGCCTCCTTCTCTGCATCTTGGGGTTCGGCACCAACAAACTCTGACACTGATCAAAAATGGGGGTATGGTTCCGGGTCCCGGGGTAAAGATCCTGCTATATATAGCAACATAAGTTGGATTCGATTTCACAGCCTGTGCTCCTTTGCACGTGTGATAAATTATTTTCCAAACACACCGTAGGAGAATACGGAGGATCTAAGCCAGCGCCCCAAGTGGAGTTTATCTCTGCCCCCAACTCTGCTTCATCCATAGATAATTCATGGAGCATAACAAATCCTCCCAGACTCCACTCTTCACACAGCCTCTTTATGTTTGTCGAGCCCTTCACACCTTCTTTCTATTCTTGAGTAACAGTTAAAAGTGTCTAAAAAACAAAAAAAAAACAAATGCACTTTAGTTTAATTTGTGATTTTTACCCGAACACAACCGAGGTCTTGTTGGATCTTCTACTCCATAGTCTCAAAGGGAAGGAGGGATTTCGACTTGGGAATATCTTAGAGAGGACACAAGTCTGCATTAAGTCTGCAATCACAAGAAGATATATTTTGGCTCATACAAATGGCTACATGAAAACACATTTTCAAGCTGTGGAAGGGGGGTTGTGGCCTGCGGAACTGCAGCGAAGTGGGATGTGCCAGGACCGTCTTCGAGATCAGATGATTAGATAAACTGTCGCTGATCTCGAAGCCGTTCCTGGCACAACCCCGCTTCGCTGCATGTCCGCAGGTCACGCCCCCCCTCCACACAACTTAACCATTGTTAATATTAAAACTTTAAAACAATAACCCCTTCAATCTTTGTAAGAATAATCATGTATATTTATTATCACACAACTTTAGTCTGCTTAAAGTCTATTGGGGCGGCATAGCTCGGTTGGTAGAGTGGGCGTACCAGCAACTTGAGGGTTGCAGGTTCGGTTCCCGCTTGTGCCATCTTAGTTACTGCTGTTGTGTCCTTGGGCAAGACGCTTTACCCACCTGCTCCCAGTGCCACCCACACTGGTTTAAATGTAACTTAGATATTGGGTTTCACTATGTAAAGCGCTTTGAGTCACTTGAGAAAAGCGTTATATAAATATAATTCACTTCACTATTGCTATAGTTATTAGCTATTGTGCTCAAGCTGCATTATTTCTATCTGTGCAAGGACAAAACTTCTTGTCTGATGGGTGGCCTTAGACGCAGATGCTATCTTTGTTTTTGCCCGCTAACAGTCAAGGACTTCAAAGACCTCAACGAAGATAAGATGACAGCACGCAGACGAAGCAGAAACAAGGAAATCACAAGGCCCCAGCACATTCCGTCACATATTGTGCGTACTGGACCTGCTTTGCATAATATATGTGACCACTACTTTTAGAGGTGGCCTCAGTGATGTTGACTGTGGAACTCCTGAATAAATAGAGGGACGCGGGAGCTGAACCTTAGAGCGTAGGGCGAGACTCTGACTAAGTGTGCAGCTCCATGCGTTCTCCTCATGAGCTAAATTGAACTCTGTCTCTGCATGATTCCTTGCTTATTGTCTGTTTAATAGATGTTTGAACCTGAAAATCTTAACTCTAATAACCGATGCGTTAAAATAAGTTAAACAACGTTATTAGTAAATGTGACAACAAAAGTAGGTTTTACCTAAACTTAAAGGGGAACTGCACTTTTTTGGGAACTTTGCCGAAAGTTCACAATCGTAATAAAAACCTGAAGACGGATGTTTTTTTTTTAAATGCATTCTAAATAATAAACAAACGTACCGTATTTTCCGGACTATAAGGCAGACTTAAAATATGTTTTGTTTTTGTTTTTTTTACTCAATATTGCGCTTTATAACCTGGTGAGTCTAATGTATGAAATAATTTTGGTTGTGCTTACCGACCCCAGAGCTATTTTATTTGGTACATGGTGAAATGATAAGTGTGACCAGTAGATGGCAGTCACACATAAGAGATATGTGTAGACTGCAATATGATGGCCGTCACACATAAGTGAAGTGAAGTGAATTATATTTATATAGCGCTTTTTCTCAATTGACTCAAAGCGCTTTACATAGTGAAACCCAATATCAAATTTCTACATTAAACCAGTGTGGGTGGCACTGGGAGCAGGTGGGTAAAGTGTCTTGCCCAAGGACACAAGGGCAGTGACTAGGATGGCGGAAGCAGGGATTGAACCTGCAACCCTCAAGTTGCTGGCACGGCTGCTCTACCAACCGAGCTATATAAGAGGTATATGTAGACTGCAATATGACTCAAGTAAACAACACCGATATTTTATATGTTCCATTGAAAATCTAGAATATTACACACGGTGCTTAAAAATCTATCAAAATGTTTTAGTACGACTTTGGTAAGCTACGAAGCCACACCGCTTGATGGATTGTACTGTGCTTCAACATAGGAGTATTATTATGGTGTGTGTATGAGGTAAGATGTCACTGCGCGGGCTCGAACCCGCTTTTTCCCGGTAGCTGGGTCTGCTGACTCAGACACGCCCTTGCAGGCAATCGCGGATCAGCGCACCTGGGCCTAATAGGATGTAGCGACATAAACACCAGTGGACAAGCAGATGAAGTACAAACCTGCACCGCTTGATGTGCTTCAACATAGTATTATTAAGGACCATATTTGGGATCTGCACAAATCCTGAAAAAAAAAATGAGTGCGATAACTTTGACATCAATCAATCAATCAATCAATGTTTATTTATATAGCCCCAAATCAC
This sequence comes from Nerophis ophidion, assembly GCF_033978795.1. Classification (NCBI taxonomy): domain Eukaryota; kingdom Metazoa; phylum Chordata; class Actinopteri; order Syngnathiformes; family Syngnathidae; genus Nerophis; species Nerophis ophidion. Next base: position 8,663,714 of record NC_084615.1, read on the forward strand.
AAATGTCTCAAAGGACTGCACAAATCATTACGACTACAACATCCTCGGAAGAACCCACAAAAGGGCAAGGACATCTCACACCCAGTGGGCAGGGAGAATTCACATCCAGTGGGACGCCAGTGACAATGCATGACTATGAGAAACCTTGGAGAGGACCTCAGATGTGGGCAACCCCCCCCCTCTAGGGGACCGAAAGCAATGGATGTCGAGCGGGTCTAACATGATACTGTGAAAGTTCAATCCATAGTGGCTCCAACACAACCGCGAGAGTTCAGTTCAAAGCGGATCCAAGACAGCAGCGAGAGTCCCGTCCACAGGAAACCATCTCAAGCGGAGGCGGATCAGCAGCGTAGCGATGTCCCCAACCGATACAGGCGAGCGGTCCATCCTGGGTCCCGACGAGCGGTCCATCGTGGGTCTCGACTCTGGACAGCCAGTACTTCATCCATGGTCATCGGACCGGACCCCTTCCACAAGGGAGGGGGGGACATAGGAGAAAGAAAAGAAGCGGCAGATCAACTGGTCTAAAAAGGAGGTCTATTTAAAGGCTAGAGTATACAGATGAGTTTTAAGGTGAGACTTAAATGCTTCTACTGAGGTAGCATCTCGAACTGTTACCAGGAGGGCATTCCAGAGTACTGGAGCCCGAACGGAAAACGCTCTATAGCCCGCAGACTTTCCGAAGGTGCGCTTATGTTCCTCAGTTTCCGCCCAGGGATCGGTAGGTCGTGAGTTCACACCAAAGACTATTAAAATTTGACCTCCCTGCTTGGCACTCAGCATCAAGGGTTGGAATTGGGGGATAAATCACCAGAAATTATTCCCGGGCGTGGCCACCGCCGCTGCTCACTGCTCCCCTCACATCCCAGGGGTCAAATGCAGAGAATAATTTCGCCAACCTAGTGTGTGTGTGACAATCATTGGTACTTTAACATGGGGATATAGAGCATGGTCAATGAGACAGAAGACCCACTGCAGGGGTAAACTATGAGAAAAAAGAGAGAGAATATTAGCCGGGAAGATAATTAAAAAGGCAAAATGGCAAAGACGGAATTTTAAAGTAAGTGTGCAGACTGGAGGAGGAAATTGCGAAGAAACGGAGAATATTCTGTCAAAGGAAGAGTCAGAAAGAACATCAATAACTCCTGATAGAAGCCACAGAAAAATACAACCGCCTGCAGAGAGCAGTGAAGCCAGGATAAAAGAAAGTGAACTGTATGGGGATTTCATAACCCATCCATCCATTTTATACCGCTTGTCCCTTTCAGGGTGGCAGCGGGGTGCTGGAGTCTACCTCAGCTGCATTCAGGTAAGGCTCTTTGAAATCACTTCAAAAATCAGGAAAACATTACAAGCCAAAGATGAATAGAACGCAATAAAACTCCTGTATGCAAAAAAGTAAAGATGACATCAATGCTAACTGTTCATCTTATTCGGGGATCAAAGGGATTTCCCTTGACAAATTCCAAAAATTACCAAAATTCCCAGAATTCCATTTTTTCCGGGACATTTTTTCCCAATCGAAATTAATTATCCATTTTTCAAACTTCAATTATTTCCACATTATTCAACCGAATCAAACCATTCCACCTTCAACATATTCCACTCAGTCTGGACATTCAAACTATCATTTTTTTAAGTTCATGAAAATTCCAGGAATTCCCAGAATGTATTTATTTTTTCAAACGTTGTTTGACCCTTTTTTCTGCCGACTACTTCTTCCACATTTTTCCAACCCACTTCAACCGTTCTACCGTCCAAACATTCCTCTTAATCGGGAAAAATAAACAAATTTGTTTTTGGAACTGGAAAAACTCCCTGTTTTCCTGAAGTTCCTGGAATACCACTTCCCAAATGAAAATGTTACAACTTCAACATTTCTCGACCGATTTGAAAAATTCCAACACTGACCATTTTTCATCCAATTCAAGCCATTCCAACTTCAAACTGTTCGTCCTATTCGGAAATTGCGGGCTTTTCCTTGAAAAATTCAGAAAATTCCCATATTTTGCAGAATTCCAGGTTTTCCAAGACATTTTTTCCCAATCGGAATTAATTATCCATTTTTCAAACTTCAATTATTTCCACATTATTCAACCGAATCAAACCATTCCACCTTCAACATATTCCACTCAGTCTGGACATTCAAACTATCATTTTTTAAAGTTCACAAAAATTCCAGAAATTCCCAGAATTTCTTTTTTTTTTCAAACGTTGTTTGACCCTTTTTTCTGTCAACTATTCCTTTCACATTTTTCAACCCACTTCAACCATTCTACCGTCCAAACATTTTTAATCGGGAAAAATAAACAAAGTTGTTTTCGGAACTGGAAGAATTCCCTGTTTTCCTGAAGTTCCTGGAATACCACTTCTCAAATAAAAATGTTACAACTTCAACATTTCTCCACCGATTTGAAAAATTCCAACAACGACCATGTCAACTCATTCAGAACATTCAAGTCTTTTAAAATGTTCCCCAAAATTCCCGGTTTTCTTAAAATTCCCAAATTTCCATGAAATTCCAGTTGAAAAGAATGGGACATTTTTCCAAGTTACATAAATTCCACATTTTTCATCCGATTAAAGCCATTCCAACTTCAAACTGTTCGTCCTATTCGGAAAATGCGGGCTTTTCCTTGAAAAATTCTGAAAATTCCCATATTTTGCAGAAGTCCAGGTTTTCCGGGACATTTTTTCCCAATCGAAATTAATCATCCATTTTTCAAACTTCAATTATTTCCACATTATTCAACCGAATCAAACCATTCCGCCTTCAACATATTCCACTCAGTCTGGAAATTCAAACTATCATTGTTTTAAAGTTCATGAAAATTCCAGAAATTCCCAGAATTTCTTTTTTTTTCAAACGTTGTTTGACCCTTTTTTCTGTCAACTATTCCTTTCACATTTTTCAACCCACTTCAACCGTCCTACCGTCCAAACATTTTTAATCGGGAAAAATAAACAAAGTTGTTTTTGGAACTGGAAAAACTCCCTCTTTTCCTGAAGTTCCTGGAATACCACTTCCCAAATAAAAATGTTACAACTTCAACATTTCTCCACCGATTTGAAAAATTCCAACACTGACCATTTTTCATCCAATTCAAGCCATTCCAACTTCAAACTGTTCGTCCTATTCGGAAATTGTGGGCTTTTCCTTGAAAAATTCATAAAATTCCCATATTTTGCAGAATTCCAGGTTTTCCAAGACATTTTTTCCCAATCGGAATTAATTATCCATTTTTCAAACTTCAATTATTTCCACATTATTCAACCGAATCAAACCATTCCACCTTCAACATATTCCACTCAGTCTGGACATTCAAACTATCATTTTTTAAAGTTCACAAAAATTCCAGAAATTCCCAGAATTTCTTTTTTTTTTCAAACGTTGTTTGACCCTTTTTTCTGTCAACTATTCCTTTCACATTTTTCAACCCACTTCAACCGTTCTACCGTCCAAACATTTTTAATCGGGAAAAATAAACAAAGTTGTTTTTGGAACTGGAAAAATTCCCTGTTTTCCTGAAGTTCCTGGAATACCACTTCTCAAATAAAAATGTTACAACTTCAACATTTCTCCACCCATTTGAAAAATTCCAACAACGACCATGTCAACTCATTCAGAACATTCAAGTCTTTTAAAATGTTCCCCAAAATTCCCGGTTTTCTTAAAATTCCCAAATTTCCATGAAATTCCAGTTGAAAAGAATGGGACATTTTTCCAAGTTACATAAATTCCACATTTTTCATCCGATTAAAGCCATTCCAACTTCAAACTGTTCGTCCTATTCGGAAAATGCGGGCTTTTCCTTGAAAAATTCTGAAAATTCCCATATTTTGCAGAAGTCCAGGTTTTCCGGGACATTTTTTCCCAATCGAAATTAATCATCCATTTTTCAAACTTCAATTATTTCCACATTATTCAACCGAATCAAACCATTCCGCCTTCAACATATTCCACTCAGTCTGGAAATTCAAACTATCATTGTTTTAAAGTTCATGAAAATTCCAGAAATTCCCAGAATTTCTTTTTTTTTCAAACGTTGTTTGACCCTTTTTTCTGTCAACTATTCCTTTCACATTTTTCAACCCACTTCAACCGTTCTACCGTCCAAACATTTTTAATCGGGAAAAATAAACAAAGTTGTTTTTGGAACTGGAAAAACTCCCTCTTTTCCTGAAGTTCCTGGAATACCACTTCCCAAATAAAAATGTTACAACTTCAACATTTCTCCACCGATTTGAAAAATTCCAACACTGACCATTTTTCATCCAATTCAAGCCATTCCAACTTCAAACTGTTCGTCCTATTCGGAAATTGTGGGCTTTTCCTTGAAAAATTCATAAAATTCCCATATTTTGCAGAATTCCAGGTTTTCCAAGACATTTTTTCCCAATCGGAATTAATTATCCATTTTTCAAACTTCAATTATTTCCACATTATTCAACCGAATCAAACCATTCCACCTTCAACATATTCCACTCAGTCCGGACATTCAAACTATCATTTTTTAAAGTTCATGAAAATTCCAGGAATTCCCAGAATTTTTGTTTTTTTTCAAACGTTGTTTGACCCTTTTTTCTGCCGACTACTCCTTCCACATTTTTCAACCCACTTCAACCGTTCTACCGTCCAAACATTCCTCTTAATCGGGAAAAATAAACAAATTTGTTTTTGGAACTGGAAAAACTCCCTGTTTTCCTGAAGTTCCTGGAATACCACTTCCCAAATGAAAATGTTACAACTTCAACATTTCTCGACCGATTTGAAAAATTCCAACACTGACCATTTTTCATCCAATTCAAGCCATTCCAACTTCAAACTGTTCGTCCTATTCGGAAATTGCGGGCTTTTCCTTGAAAAATTCAGAAAATTCCCATATTTTGCAGAATTCCAGGTTTTCCGAGACATTTTTTCCCAATCGGAATTAATTATCCATTTTTCAAACTTCAATTATTTCCACATTATTCAACCGAATCAAACCATTCCACCTTCAACATATTCCACTCAGTCTGGACATTCAAACTATCATTTTTTAAAGTTCACAAAAATTCCAGAAATTCCCAGAATTTCTTTTTTTTTCAAACGTTGTTTGACCCTTTTTTCTGTCAACTATTCCTTTCACATTTTTCAACCCACTTCAACCGTTCTACCGTCCAAACATTTTTAATCGGGAAAAATAAACAAAGTTGTTTTTGGAACTGGAAAAATTCCCTGTTTTCCTGAAGTTCCTGGAATACCACTTCTCAAATAAAAATGTTACAACTTCAACATTTCTCCACCGATTTGAAAAATTCCAACAACGACCATGTCAACTCATTCAGAACATTCAAGTCTTTTAAAATGTTCCCCAAAATTCCCGGTTTTCTTAAAATTCCCAAATTTGCATGAAATTCCAGTTGAAAAGAATGGGACATTTTTCCAAGTTACATAAATTCCACATTTTTCATCCGATTCAAGCCATTCCAACTTCAAACTGTTCCTCCTATTCAGAAATTTCAGGCTTTTCCTTGAAAAATTCAGAAAATGCCCATATCTCGCAGAATTCCAGGTTTTCCAGAACATTTTTTCCCATTCAAAATGAATTGGCTATTTTTCAATCTTCCACCATTTCCACATTTTTCAAGCGATTCAAACCATTTCACCTTCAACATATTTCACTCATTCTCTACATTCAAAATATCATTTTTTCAAGTTCAAAAAAAGTTCAAGAATTCCCATAATATCCTTTTTTTCAAATACTTTTTTGACTCTAATTTTCTGGCAACTACTCCTTCCACATTTTTCAACCCGCTTCAACCATTCCACTGTCCAAACATTCTTCTTTTTCAGGATAAAAAAAACCGAAGTTGATTTTTGAAAGGGAAAAATTTTCTGTTTTCCCCAAATTCCCGGAATACAATTTCTCAATTAAAAATGTTGCTACTTCAACATTTCTCGACCCATTGGAAAAATTCCAACACCAACTAATAAAAGTATCAATCAAACATTTTCCCAAAAATTCCCGCTTTTCCCCAAATTCCCAAATTTCCATGAAATTCTCGTTGAAAAGAATGGGACAATTTTCAAAGTTACATAAATCCCACATTTTCCATCCGATTTAACCTGTTCCAACTCCAAAATATTCAGCCTGTTCAAAATGGTGTACTCCCCTTCAACAATTTTAAAACATTTGTGGATTTCTAAGAATTCACCGTTTTCAGGGACATTTTCCATATTAAAAATAAATTGTCCATGTTTTTAAATTCCACAATTCCCACATTTTTTAACCGATTCAAACCATTCCACCTTCAACATATTCCACTTATCCTGCACATTAATAAATTCCAGGAATTACCAGAATTTCATTTTTTTCAAATTATTTGTTGACCCTTTTGTCTGTCAAATACTTCTTCCACATGTTTCAACCGGCTTCAACCGTTCCACCATCCAAACATTCCTCTTAATCAGGAAAAAAAAAAGTTGTTTTTTTATCTTGAAAAGTTACCGGTTTTCCCAAAATTCCTGGAATACCATTTCTTAATAAAAAAAATTTACTTTTCTTGACCGATTTTGAAAAATTCCAACACCAACCATTTCATGTCATTCAGAACCTTCAAGTCTTTTAACATTTTCCCCAAAATTCCCGCTTTTCCTCGAAATTCCCAAATTACCATGACATTCTAAAAATTCCAAGTTTTCCGGAAAATTCTCCTCAATCAAAATTAATTGTCCATTTCTCAAACATCCACAATTCCCACATTTTTCAACCTATTCAAACATTCCACCTTCAACATATTCCACTCATCCTGCACATTCAAACTATGATTTTTTCAAGTTCAAAAAAATTCCAGGAATTCCCAGAATTTCCTATTTTCAAACCCTTTTTTAACACTTTTTTCTGCCGACTACACCTTCCACATTTTTCAACCGGCTTCAACCGTTCCACCATCCAAACATTCCTCTTAATCAGGACAAAAAACAAAGTTTGTTTTTTATCTTGAAAAGTTACCGGTTTTCCCAAAATTCCTGGAATACCATTTCTCAATAAAAAAAATTACTTTTCTTGACCGATTTGAAAAATTCCAACACCAACCATTTCATGTCATTCAGAACCTTCAAGTCTTTTAACATTTTCCCCAGAATTCCCGCTTCTCCTTGAAATTCCCAAATTACCATTACCATGACATTCTAAAAATTCCAAGTTTTCCGGAAAATTCTCCTCAATCAAAATTAATTGTCCATTTCTCAAACTTCCACAATTCCCACATTTTTCAACCTATTCAAACCATTCCACCTTCAACATATTCCACTCATCCTGCACATTCAAACTATGATTTTTTCAAGTTCAAAAAAATTCCAGGAATTCCCAGAATTTCCTATTTTCAAACCCTTTTTTGACCCTTTAATCTGTCGACTACTCCTTCCACATTTTTCAACCGGCTTTAACCGTTCCACCATCCAAACATTCCTCTTAATCAGGACAAAAAACAAAGTTCGTTTTTTAACTTGAAAAGTTACCGGTTTTCCCGAAATTCCTGGAATACCATTTCTCAATAAAAAAATGTACTTTTCTTGACCGATTTTGAAAAATTCCAACACCAACCATTTCATGTCATTCAGAACCTTCAAGTCTTTTGACATTTTCCCCAGAATTCCCGCTTTTCCTTGAAATTCCCAAATTACCATGACATTCTAAAAATTCCAAGTTTTCCAGAAAATTCTCCTCATTCAAAATTAATTGTCCATTTCTCCAACTTCCACAATTCCCACATTTTTCAACCTATTCAAACCATTCCACCTTCAACATATTCCACTCATCCTGCACATTCAAACTATAATGTTTTCAAGTTCAAAAAAATTCCAGGAATTCCCAGAATTTCCTACTTTCAAACCCTTTTTTAACCCTTTTTCTACCGACTACTCCTTCCACATTTTTCAACCGGCTTCAACCGTTCCACCTTCCAAACATTCCTCTTAATCAGGAAAAAAAACAAAGTTTGTTTTTGAACTTGAAAAGTTACCGGTTTTCCCAAAATTCCTGGAATACCATTTCTCAATAAAAAAAATGTACTTTTCTTGACCGATTTGAAAAATTCCAACACCAACCATTTCATGTCATTCAGAACTTTCAAATCTTTTAACCTTTTCCCAAAAATGTCAGCTTTTCCTCAAAATTCCCAAATTACCATGAAATTCCAAGTTTTCAGGGACATTTTCCTCATTCAAAATGAATTGGCCATTTCTCAAACTTCCACAATTTCCACAATTTTCAACCTATTCAAACCATTCCACCTTCAACACATTCCACTCATCCTGGACATTCAAACTACAATTTTTTCGAGTTCAAAAATATTCCAGGAATTTCCAGAATTTTCTTTTTTAAACCATTTTCTGACCCTTTTTTCTGTCGACTACACCTTCCACATTTTTCAACCCCTTTTAACCGTTCCATCGTCCAAACATTCCTCTTAATCAGGACCAAAAACTAAGTTTGTTTTTGAACTTGAAAAGTTACCGGTTTTCCCAAAATTCCTGGAATACCATTCCTCAATAAAAATTTTACTACTTTAACATTTCTCGACCAATTTGAGTAATTCCAACACTAACCATTTTAAGTCATTCAGAACATTCAAGTATTTTAACATTTTCCCCAAAATTCCCTATTTTCCCGAAATTCCCAAATTTCCATGAAATTCCCATTGAAAAAAATGGGACGTTTTTCAAAGTTCTACAATTCCCACATTTTTCATCCGATTTAAAACGTTCCAACTCCAAAATATTCAGCCTGTTCAAAATTTAGTGCTCTCTTTCAACAATCATTTTAAAAATTGCGTATTTCTAAGAATTCCCAGTTTCAGGGACATTTTTTCCATTCAAAATTAATTGTCCATTTCTCAAACTTCCACAATTCCCACATTTTTCAACCGATTCAAACCATTCCCACCTTCAACATATTCCACTTATCCTGCACATTCAAACGACCATTTTCCTAAGTACAAAAAAATTCCAGGAGTTCCCCAAAATGTCCTTCTTTTCAAATGATTTTTTGACCCTTTTGTCTGTCGACTACTCCTTCCACATTTTCAACCGGCTTCAAACGTTCTACTGTCCAAAAATTCCTCTTAATCAGGACAAAAAACGAAGTTGGTTTTTGAACTTGAAAAGTTATCGGTTTTCTCAAAATTCCTGGAACACCATTTCTCAATTAAAAAAACAATATTAGTACTTTTCTCGACCAATTTGAAAAATTCCAACACCAACCATTTCATGTCATTCAGAACCTTCAAGTCTTTTAACATTTTCCCCCAAATTCCCGCTTTTCCTCGAAATTCCCAAATTACCATGACATTCTAAAAATTCCAAGTTTTCAAGGACATTCTCCCCATTCAAAATTAATTGTCCATTCCTCAAATTTCCACAATTCCCACAATTTTCAACCGATTCAAACCATTCCACCTTCAACATATTCCACTCATCCTGCTCACTCAAACTATATTTTTTTCAAGTTAAAAAAATTCCAGGAATTACCCAGAATTTCCTTTTTCAAACCATTTTTTGACCCTTTTTTCTGTCGACTACTCCTTCCACATTTTTCAACCCACTTTGATTATACCACCTAGTCTGTTTTTATTGGCCACACTCAGGTTACCAAACCAGGAAGTGATAGAATATGTTGAAATAGACTCGATACAAGATGAATAAAACATCCTCATTAGTGTCCTATCAACCAGAAAACCCCTCAGTTTCCTCAAGAAAAACAGCCTCTGATTGGCTTTCTTACAAATACGCTCAGTGTTGGCATCAAAAGTCAATTTATTGTCTATAATTGTGCCTAAATACCTGCCTTAATTGGCATGGAACTGGGAAACATTCTGTCAGCATTTCCCTTCGACTTCCGCATTGGAGCATTCACTTGCATTTCCTTCAGGAATGGCCTCATGTAGTTTATAATTGTTTTGTGTCGTCCATTGTTAAAAACATATTCAAAAAGTGTATTCAGAACTGTAAAAGATGCATAAAAATTGATGGTTGTTTCATTTGTATTATCTCTCTTTAAGAAGGGTCTGTTCCAACTATCGTGGGATCACACGCCTCAGCCTTCCCGGTAAGGTTTATTCAGGAGAGGAGGCTACTCGGATCCAGGAGGAACAGTGTGGTTTTCGTCCTGGTCGTGGAACTGTGGACCAGCTCTATACTCTGGGCAGGGTTCTTGAGGATGCATGGGAGTTTGCCCAACCAGTCTACATGTGCTTTGTGGACTTGGAGAAGGCATTGGACCGTGTCCCTCGGGGAGTCCTGTGGGGAGTGCTCAGAGAGTATGGGGTACCGGACTGTCTGATTGTGGCGGTCCGATCCCTGTCTGATCAGTGTCAGAACTTGGTCCGCATTGCCGGCAGTAAGTCGGACCCGTTTCCAGTGAGGGTTGGACTCCGCCAAGGCTGTCCTTTGTCACCGATTCTGTTCATAACTTTTATGGACAGAATTTCAAAGCGTTGAGGGGATCCGGTTTGGTGGCTGCAGGATTAGGTCTCTGCTTTTTGCAGATGATGTAGTCCTGATGGCTTCATCTGACCGGGATCTTCAGCTCTCACTGCATCGGTTCGCAGCCGAGTGTGAAGCGACCGGAATGAGAATCAGCACCTCCAAGTCCGAGTCCATGGTTCTCGCCCGGAAAAGGGTGGAGTGCCATCTCCGGGTTGGGGAGGAGACCCTGCCCCAAGTGGAGGATTTCAAGTACCTAGGAGTCTTGTTCACGAGTGAGGGAAGAGTGGATCGTGAGATCGACAGGCGGATCGGTGCGGCGTCTTCAGTAATGCGGACTTTGTACCGATCCGTTGTGGTGAAGAAGGAGCTGAGCCGGAAGGCAAAGCTCTGAATTTACCGGTCGATCGACGTTCCCATCCTCACCTATGGTCATGAGCTTTGGGTTACGACCGAAAGGATAAGATCACGGGTACAAGCGGGCAAAATGAGTTTGGGGCTCTCCCTTAGAGATAGGGTGAGAAGCTCTGCCATCCGGGAGGAACTCAAAGTAAAGCCGCTGCTCCTTCACACCGAGAGGAGCCAGATGAGGTGGTTCGGGCATCTGGTCAGGATGCCACCCGAACGAGTGTTTAGGGCACGTCCAACCAGTAGGAGGCCACGGGGAAGACCTAGGACACGTTGGGAAGACTATGTCTCCCGGCTGTTCTGGGAACGCCTCGGGATCCCCCAGGAAGAGCTAGACGAAGTGGCTGGGGAGAGCTTAGGCTGCTGCCCCCGTGACCCGACCTCGGATAAGCGGAAGATGATGGATGGATCATTTGTATTATGTTTTTCAACCTCTGTACTGGTGATGTTCCCTCATACAGGAAACTAACCATCCATCCATCCATTTTCTACCGCTTATTCCCTTTTTTGGAGTCGCGGAGGGCGCTGGCGCCTATCTCAGCTACAATCGGGCGGAAGGCGGGGTACACCCTGGACAAGTCGCCACCTCATCGCAGGGAAACTAACCATGTTATGTTTATAATAACAAAATGTGCATTCACACATGTGATGTTAAAAGCCATGCGATGCTGAAATCTGCCAAAATGTCATTCTGGTCAGCTTGTGGACAAGCAGCAGAGGCAATTGAATTCCTTGTGTGGTGCAGCTGTGTGCTGCAGGGCTCGGGCGGGATTTGGCAACACAAAGCGTCTCCTGCATTCTGATTTCTTTTTTTTTTTCCTCCTCTCCCCGGCTCTTCCTGCTTAATGCAGATAGACAGCACCAAAATAATATCCTCCCCTCCTCGATAAAAGTATACATATTTTTTTTTTTTTTTGTATAAATGATTTGCATTCCGTGTTGCATTCCACATGCCATTATTGATGCCCTGCATATATCACAGGATATTGTTGTGTTGTCGGGCAATTAAAGCAAGTTTCAGATTTGATTTAAACCGGCCAGAAGTGTCGGGTGAATGTTAAAATATATTTTCTGCAATATTTATGCATTTTCTGCAGGCTGGCAAAGAAAGTGGTTCTGCGGATGGTTTGATGGAGAATTCGTGATGAATACTTAGGCGGTTATTCTGGTAAGGCAAAGTAAATGCGTGAAGACGGAGGAAAGTCTTTTTAATTGGCTGTCGGGGTCTGTCAGGGTGTGATGTTTGAAGGAAGGACTGATTTATCTCAGGAGCAAAAGAGGATGTTCATCATTCTGAGGATATTAAATTGCTCTTTTCACAGTCTTCTCACTGCTTGGCTGTTTGCATGCTCACCGTTCATCTTTCATTCTTGTCCACGCTGTCTTTTACAGCTGACATGCTTCTACACACACACACACACACACACACACACACACACACACACGCACACGCACACGCACACGCACACACACACACACACACACACACCACATTACCACGTGATCACACACCAAACATTAATATAAGAGGTAAATGTTGCAACGTTCACAGATAGTAAAATGTGACTTCTTTTTTTTTGATAGTCCGACTCATTCTGGTATACACAAATAATAAATTTTGACTGGTATACACACATATTAATTACTGACTGGTATACACACATGGTAGATATTGACTGGTATACACACAATAATTACTGACTGGTCTACACACATGGTAGATATTGACTGGTATACACACAATAATTACTGACTGGTATACACACATGGTAGATATTGACTGGTATACACACAATAATTACTGACTGGTATACACACATGGTAGATATTGACTGGTATACACACATAATAATTACTGACTGGTATACACACATGGTAGATATTGACTGGTATACACACATAATAATTACTGACTGGTATACACACATAATAATTACTGACTGGTATACACACATAATAATTACTGACCGGTATACACACATGGTAGATATTGACTGGTATACACACATAATAATTACTGACTGGTATACACACATAATAATTACTGACTGGTATACACACATGGTAGATATTGACTGGTATACACACATAATAATTACTGACTGGTATACACACATGATAAATATTGACTGGTATACACACATAATAATTACTGACTGGTATACACACAGAATAAATATTGACTGGTATACACACAATAATTACTGACTGGTATACACACATAATACATATTGACTGGTATTCACACACACAATAATTACTGACTGGTATACACACAATAAATATTGACTGGTATACACACGTAATAATTACTGACTGGTATACACACAATAATTACTGACTGGTATACACACATAATAAATATTGACTGACATACACACATAATAATTACTGACTGGTATACACACATAATACATACTGACTGGTATACACACATAATAAATATTGACTGGTATACACACAAAATAATTACTGACTGGTATACACACATAATAATTACTGACTGGTATACACACATAATAAATATTGACTGGTATACACACAGAATAAATATTGACTGGTATACACACAATAATTACTGACTGGTATACACACATAATAAATATTGACTGGTATACACACAAAATAATTACTGACTGGTATACACACATAATAATTACTGACTGGTATACACACATAATAAATATTGACTGGTATACACACAGAATAAATATTGACTGGTATACACACAATAATTACTGACTGGTATACACACATAATACATATTGACTGGTATTCACACACACAATAATTACTGACTGGTATACACACACAATAAATATTGACTGGTATACACACGTAATAATTACTGACTGGTATACACACACAATAATTACTGACTGGTATACACACATAATAAATATTGACTGACATACACACATAATAATTACTGACTGGTATACACACATAATAAATATTGACTGGTGTACACACACAATAATTACTGACTGGTATACACACATAATAAATATTGACTGCTATACACATAATAATTACTGACTGGTATACACACATAATAAATATTGACTGGTATACACACATAATAATTACTGACTGGTATACACACATAGTAGATATTGACAGGTGTACATATATAATAAATACTGACTTTTATACACACATAATACATATTGGTTGGTATACACACATACTAAATATTAACTGGTATACACACATACTAAATATTAACTGGTATACACACATAATAAATATTGACTGGTATACACACAGAATAAATATTGACTGGTATACACACAATAATTACTGACTGGTATACACACATAATACATATTGACTGGTATTCACACACACAATAATTACTGACTGGTATACACACACAATAAATATTGACTGGTATACACACGTAATAATTACTGACTGGTATACACACACAATAATTACTGACTGGTATACACACATAATAAATATTGACTGACATACACACATAATAATTACTGACTGGTATACACACATAGTAGATATTGACTGGTGTCCACATATAATAAATACTGACTTTTATACACACACAATCCATATTGATTGGTATACACACATAGTAAACATTGTTTGGTATACACACATAATAAATATTGATTGGTATACACACATAATAAATATTGACTGCCATACACAAACTATTGAGATGACATCCGTAGAAATAACTGCATTTAGTTTAAATAATAATAATAATAATAATAATGGAATGTGGGATTCATCCATCCATCCATTTGCTACCGCTTGTCCGTGTTGGGATCGCAGGGGGTACTGGAGCCTATATCAGCTACATTCGGGCAGAGGGGAGGGGGGGTCGTAAATAGCTGTCTTCTTCGGTCACAAAACAGTTAAAAGGAAAGATGCCTGGAGCTCGCGTCAGGTCCTGCTTCCTCTCCGCTTTATAGATCTCGGGTCAAGACAAGATCTTCCTGTGGGTTACAATAGATCAAACAAACCGACGCCTTCATGTCGCTCCCCATCGTACACAGTGGAGTTTTACAAGCCTTTTGCTTGGTGAGATCAAAGACAGCTTTTGTCTGCTCACCGTAACTTCCATACAATTATTCTGACAGAAACCCACTATCTAAGTGACATTTAAACCAGAGTGTGAGCAGGTGGGTTAAGTATCTTGCCCAAGTACACACTGACTAGGATGGTGGAAACGGGTATCGAACCTGGAGCCCTGAAATAGCTGGCTCGGCCACTCCACCAACCAACATATTAGATCTATTTGTTAAATAAAACCTCTGCCTTGTTATCAATTAACATTTAGGCCTACTGCGCTACTATATTTGAATGTTGGTCTGTACTTGGAGAGCCAAGTGTTTTCTGGGGTGGTACTCTGGAAACAAAAAAAAAGTTTGAGAACCACTGTGTCGGGGGATCGAATTTGATCAAACGACCGGTCGGTGTGACATTCACTAACGAACGGAACGTATTGACTGGCTCGTTAACATGAACGATGGGCTTAGGACGTCGCAGCCATTTATCTCAGCCTGACAGTGAAGGAACATCTCACTCTGTGAAGGAAGCGAAGGCGGAAACAACGCCAGTCTTGCACATTTCCTTCGCAACGTCGACGCCTCTCCTCGCTGCTCTGACTGCAGCTGGGACTGCTGCGAGAGGTCTGCCTGACCGCCTGGGAAGAGGGCCGCACGGCAGGCTGGTTGAGGACAGTGAAAGGGGGGCGTGGTCAGAGTGTGTATGGACCGCATTCGAAGCCCAGCTGACAGGTGAGCGGATTGCCCAGCTGGGCCTGGTTATCTAATCACCCGTCTCCTATATCAGCTGCGTCAGAGACCATGAGGAAGGGTGGAGGAAAAACCCACAAGGAGGCCGCTGGCAACATTGCCCGTCATCAACATAAAAATAAAAGACTTGTTCAAACCTGGACTTGGGGCTCCCGCAGATTCCGTCGGTCCCAGGAGAACCCACACAAAGAGACTTTTCCAAGGACATACAGTGAAGTAATACGTGGAGACTCGGGACGTCTCTGCACTGCTGAGGATGGTTTCCTGCCGGCTCCACTATGGACGGGACTCTCGCTACTATATTGGATCCACTTTGGACTGGACTCTCACCGTTATGTTAGATCCACTATGGATTGAACTTTCACAATATCATATTAGACCTGTCACGCCTATGGTTCATGTTTTGTTTTGGCCATGTTATGTTTAGTTTTTTGGACATTTAGTTCTGTTTTGTTCGTCTTACCATGCCAACTGATTTAGTTTTCTGTCATGTCTGATCATGAGTTTTGTATGGGCCTGTTACCCTGAGCATACCCAATCTCATCTGTTCTCAAAGCTAAGCAGTGTCTGGCCTGGTTAGTACTTGGATGGGAGACTGCCTAGGAATACCAGGTGCTTTAGACCTTTGGACTCTAAGTTCCTTTTTTTTTTTTCACTCCCTGTTTTGTTACCATGATGACCAGTTCACCTGTCTTGTCTCACACCTGTTTTCACTTATCATGTTCATTATTTAGGCCACAGTTACCAGGTAGTCAGTCTGGCAACATCACCTCATTCACGCCCTCGATTATCTGCTTCATGCCTTGCAATGCTGTCCATTTTGTCCACGTGAGTTTTTGTTATTCATGCCACTGCGCAAGTGTTTTTGTCACGTTTGTAGTTTATAGCCTTTGTGCTAGTCTTTTGTTTCATAGCCCAGTTTTTTGTACCGCCATTGTGCGCACTTTTTGTTGGTTCCTGTTTTTAGTTTTAGTGTTAAAATAAAGATGTCTTTACCTTCACGCCGTTTCCACTCCATTCGCTTTGCACCTCGGGAAAACAAACTCAATCAATCAATCAATCAATGTTTATTTATATAGCCCCAAATCACAAATGTCTCAAAGGACTGCACAAATCATTACGACTACAACATCCTCGGAAGAACCCACAAAAGGGCAAGGAAAACTCACACCCAGTGGGCAGGGAGAATTCACATCCAGTGGGACGCCAGTGACAATGCTGACTATGAGAAACCTTGGAGAGGACCTCAGGTGTGGGCAACCCCCCTCCCTCTAGGGGACCGAAAGCAATGGATGTCGAGCGGGTCTAACATGATACTGTGAAAGTTCAATCCATAGTGGCTCCAACACAGCCGCGAGAATTCAGTTCAAGCGGATCCAAGACAGCAGCGAGAGTCCCGTCCACAGGAAACCATCTCAAGCGGAGGCGGATCAGCAGCGTAGAGATGTCCCCAACCGATACAGGCGAGCGTTCCATCCTGGGTCCCGACGAGCGGTCCATCCTGGGTCTCGACTCTGGACAGCCAGTACTTCATCCATGGTCATCGGACCGGACCCCCTCCACAAGGGAGGGGGGGACATAGGAGAAAGAAAAGAAGCGGCAGATCAACTGGTCTAAAAAGGAGGTCTATTTAAAGGCTAGAGTATACAGATGAGTTTTAAGGTGAGACTTAAATGCTTCTACTGAGGTAGCATCTCGAACTGTTACCGGGAGGGCATTCCAGAGTACTGGAGCCCGAACGGAAAACGCTCTATAGCCCGCAGACTAAGACCAAGTTCAAGCCCGACAAGACCTGCTCGGCATCCATTGTTTTTGGTCCCCTAGGGGGAATGGGGGCGGGGGGGTTGCCCACATATGCGGTCCTCTCCAAGGTTTCTCATAGTCCTCATTGTCACTGTCACCGACGTCCCACTGGGTGTGAGTTTTTCCTTGCCCTTATGTGGGCTCTACCGAGGATGTCGTCGTGGTTCGTGCGGTCCTTTGATATACTTGTGATTTTGGGCTATATAAATAATGACTGATTGATTGATTGATGAAACATCCTAAAAAGTCACAACATTTGGAAAGTTGAAGGCAATGCATTAAATTGACAATATTGCAGTTTTTAAAAGACAATTTGATGCCTTTTTACTCTGGCAAACAGTTTGTAAAAGTAGTTTAATGACTTAAATTAGGGGTTGGAAAGCTTTACAATTAAAGAGCCATTTTGCTCCCTCTTCAGAAAAATAGTCTGGAGCTGCAAAAAAAATAACACATTTTATGAACTTCAACAGGGTTTAATTTTAATCTCTTTTTAAATTGCACTAACTGTGCAGCGAGTTTTGTTTATACACAGCTTTTTTTTCCTCCAGCAACTCAAAGCGCTGGACAAAGCGAAAAAACCCATAATCCGCATATTTTACGCCGCATTTGAAGACAGTGTGGGTGGCACTGGGAACAGGTGGGGAAAAAGTGTCTTGCTCAAGGACACAACGGAAGGCGGAGGGCGGGAATCAGACCTGGAGCCGGGCCTCCCCGACAGACATGCAGTGTGAAAACATTGTTCGATGTTGAACGTTTAGAGCAGATTTTACAAAAAAACAATTAGAAAAGTCCAAAGGGAGCCGAGACAAAGACCACACACGTTTTTTGTGACCACTTCGTTAAAGGTTTGTCTGATCGTTATGGATCCACGCTAGCCGCCCAAAATAGTCAGAATCGCCCACGTTAGCGTTCCATTCAGTTGTAAGCAAATGTCACAAAGAAGCATATCTGACCAGAATGTTTTCTAACTCCTGTTGTTTGTTGGAGGCTAAATTGCAGTCTTTTAGGAATCAATCAATCAATGTCTACTCATAGAGCCCTAAATCCCGAGTGTCTCAAAGGGCTGCACAAGCCACAACGACATCCTCGGCTCAGATCCCACATCAGGGCAAGAAAAAACTCAACCCAATGGGATGAGAATTAGGAACCTTGGAGAGGACCGCGGATGTGGGGACTGGCCAAAACAGCCGACAAACAGGAGCCCTTAAGACAAAACAAAGAGTTTACTAGCGGACATAAGATAAAAGCTTGGAGGTCACGAGAAGACACACATGGGAAAATAATAGGTTTCTTAAACATGACTATGGATTAAAAAGGAACACTTCCAAATATTTAATTTTCACAGGATCCCAAGGCGTTCCCAGGCCAGCTGGGAAACATGTCCTGGGTCTTCCTCGTGGCCTCCTGCCGGTCGGACCATGGAGGTGTTCGAAGGGCAACCTGACCAGATGCCCGAACAACCTCATCTGGCACCTGTACCCCGAGCTCCTCCCTAAGGAGAGCCCTATCGAGAACCCTATCGCTCAGGGAGATCCTCGACACTCGATGGAAGACACTAATTTTGGCCACTTGTACCCGTGAACTTGTCGTTAACCCAAAGCTCATAACGGGAGCCCTATCGCTTTGGGAGAGCCCCAAAACCCGAAGGAAGACACTAATTTCGGCCACTTGTGCCCATGATCTTGTCCTTAACCCAAAGCTCATAACGGGAGCCCTATCGCTTTGGGAGAGCCCCACCACCTGATGGAAGACACTAATTTCGGCCACTTGTGCCCATGATCTTGTCCTTAACCCAAAGCTCATAACGGGAGCCCTAATGAGAACCCTATCGCTTTGGGAGAGCCCCACCACCTGACGGAAGACACTAATTTCAGCCACTTGTGCCCATGATCTTGTCCTTAACCCAAAGCTCATAACGGGAGCCCTAATGAGAACCCTATCGCTTTGGGAGAGCCCCAAAACCCGAAGGAAGACACTAATTTCGGCCACTTGTGCCCATGATCTTGTCCTTAACCCAAAGCTCATAACGGGAGCCCTAATGAGAACCCTATCGCTTTGGGAGAGCCCCACCACCCGACGGAAGACACTAATTTCGGCCACTTGTGCCCATGATCTTGTCCTTAACCCAGAGCTCATAAGGGGAGCCCTAATGAGAACCCTATCGCTTTGGGAGAGCCCCACCACCTGACGGAAGACACTAATTTCGGCCACTTGTGCCCATGATCTTGTCCTTAACCCAAAGCTCATAACGGGAGCCCTAATGAGAACCCTATCGCTTTGGGAGATCCTCGACACTCGATGGAAGACACTAGTTTTGGCCACTCGTACCCATGATCTTGTCCTTAACCCAAAGCTCATAACGGGAGCCCTAATGAGAACCCCATCGCTTTGGGAGAGCCCCACCACCTGACGGAAGACACTAATTTCGGCCACTTGTGCCCATGATCTAGTCCTTAACCCGAAGCTCATAACGGGAGCCCTATCGAGAACCCTATCGCTCAGGGAGATCCTCGACACTCGACGGAAGACACTAATTTCGGCCACTTGTGCCCATGATCTTGTCCTTAACCCAAAGCTCATAACGGGAGCCCTAATGAGAACCCTATCGCTTTGGGAGAGCCCCACCACCTGACGGAAGACACTAATTTCGGCCACTTGTGCCCATGATCTTGTCCTTAACCCAAAGCTCATAACGGGAGCCCTAATGAGAACCCTATCACTTTGGGAGAGCCCCACCACCTGATGGAAGACACTAATTTCGGCCCCTTGTGCCCATGATCTTGTCCTTAACCCAAAGCTCATAACGGGAGCCCTAATGAGAACCCCCACGCTTTGGGAGAGCCCCACCACCTGACGGAAGACACTAATTTCGGCCACTTGTGCCCATGATCTTGTCCTTAACCCAAAGCTCATAACGGGAGCCCTAATGAGAACCCTATCGCTTTGGGAGAGCCCCACCACCTGACGGAAGACACTAATTTCGGCCACTTGTGCCCATGATCTTGTCCTTAACCCAAAGCTCATAACGGGAGCCCTAATGAGAACCCCCACGCTTTGGGAGAGCCCCACCACCTGACGGAAGACACTAATTTCGGCCACTTGTGCCCGTGATCTTGTCCTTAACCCAAAGCTCATAACGGGAGCCCTATCGAGAACCCTATCGCTCAGGGAGATCCTCGACACTCGATGGAAGACACTAGTTTTGGCCACTCATACCCGTGATCTTGTCCTTAACCCAAAGCTCATAACGGGAGCCCTAATGAGAACCCTATCGCTTTGGGAGAGCCCCACCACCTGACGGAAGACACTAATTTCGGCCACTTGTGCCCATGATCTTGTCCTTAATCCAAAGCTCATAACCGGAGCCCTAATGAGAACCCTATCGCTTTGGGAGAGCCCCACCACCTGACGGAAGACACTAATTTCGGCCACTTGTACCCGTGATCTTGTCCTTAACCCAAAGCTCATAACGGGAGCCCTAATGAGAACCCTATCGCTTTGGGAGAGCCCCACCACCTGACGGAAGACACTAATTTCGGCCACTTGTGCCCATGATCTTGTCCTTAACCCAAAGCTCATAACGGGAGCCCTAATGAGAACCCTATCGCTTTGGGAGAGCCCCACCACCTGACGGAAGACACTAATTTCGGCCACTTGTGCCCGTGATCTTGTCCTTAACCCAAAGCTCATAACGGGACCCCCAATGAGAACCCTATCGCTTTGGGAGAGTCCCACCACCTGACGGAAGACACTAATTTCGGCCACTTGTGCCCATGATCTTGTCCTTAACCCAAAGCTCATAACGGGACCCCTAATGAGAACCCTATCGCTTTGGGAGAGCCCCACCACCTGACGGAAGACTAATTTCGGCCACTTGTGCCCATGATCTTGTCCTTAACCCAAAGCTCATAACGGGATCCCTAATGAGAACCCTATCGCTTTGGGAGAACCCCACCACCTGACGGAAGACACTAATTTCGGCCACTTGTGCCCATGATCTTGTCCTCAACCCAAAGCTCATAACGGGAGCCCTAATGAGAACCCTATCGCTTTGGGAGAGCCCCACCACCTGACAGAAGACACTAATTTCGGCCACTTGTGCCCATGATCTTGTCCTTAACCCAAAGCTCATAACGGGAGCCCTATCGAGAACCCTATCGCTCAGGGAGATCCTCGACACTCGATGGAAGACACTAGTTCGGGCCGCTTGTACCCATGATCTTGTCCTTAACCCAAAGCTCATGACCATAGATGAAGATAGAAACATAGATCGACTGGTAAATGGAGAGCATTGCCTTCCGACCCAGCTCTTTCTTCACCATGAAGGATCGATACAGGCTCTGCATAACTGTAGTCACAATGAGACTAAAATAGTTTTGATTCCTCGTCAAGATTCTACCAGACTCCCTTCATCCTTACAAAATGTGACAATAATTGTGTTTTGGGTGGATGTGGTCCTGATGGCTTCATCTGATCGGGATCTTCAGCTCTCACTGGATCGGTTCGCAGCCGAGTGTGAAGCGACCGGAATGAGAATCAGCACCTCCAATTCCGAGTCCATGGTTCTCGCCCGGAAAAGGGTGGAGTGCCATCTCCGGGTTGGGGAGGAGAACCTGTCCCAAGTGGAGGAGTTCAAGTACCTAGGAGTCTTGTTCACGAGTGGGGGAGGAGTGGATCGTGAGATCGACAGGCGGATCGGTGCGGCGTCTTCAGTAATGCGGACTTTGTACCGATCCATTGTGGTGAAGAAGGAGCTGAGCCGGAAGGCAAAGCTCTCAATTTACCGGTCGATCTACGTTCCCATCCTCACCTATGGTCATGAGCTTTGGGTCATGACCGAAAGGATAAGATCACGAGTACAAGCGGCCGAAATGAGTTTCCTCTGGGCTCTCCCTTACAGATAGGGTGAGAAGCTCTGCCATCCGGGAGGAGCTCAAAGTAAAGCCGCTGCTCCTTCACATCGAGAGGAGCCAGATGAGGTGGTTCGGGCATCTGGTCAGGATGCCACCCGAACGCCTCCCTAGGGAGGTGTTTAGGGCACGTCCAACCGGTAGACCCAGGACACCTTGGGAAGACTATGTCTCCCGGCTGGCCTGGGAACGCCTCGGGATCCCCCGGGAAGAGCTAGACGAAGTGGCTGGGGAGAGGGAAGTCTGGGTTTCCCTGCCTAGGCTGTTGAACCCCGCGACCCGACCTCGGATAAGCGGAAGGATGGGTAGAGGTTTGGACACCATCCTATAGACTCCTCTGCTTACACACCGTCTTCACACCATTAACTATAGAAAACTGCTTCCTTTACACATAAAACAAATAGCCACCAAAAAAAGAATGCATCCTTTTTCTTTGTTACTTTACTGTCTTGTGAACTCAGAACTCCTGAGAACTTCCTTTGCAGGTGTCACCAAAAAGAAACTCCTCAAAGTCCATCTCCTGCGTGAAGAAACTTTGGCCACCTCGGATGCTGCATATTTACAACCACCCCAGAGGGAATCCTCCGTGCTTCACCTTCTAATGCAGTACATTTTCTAAAAATATTGTGTGCCTTTCGAAATAGTTAGAACATCCCATGCCATTTAGAGTTTTGGAACATTCAACCCTCGTTATCGTAACTTCCTTTGGAATATCTCCACAAACACTTGGGGATCTTCAGATCGTCAACAAAATGCCAGCAGCAGAATACGTTAGCGGAGTGATCCATACAGGCTGCCGTGGTTGATATCCTCTTTGTTGTTGTATCTTGAGGAAGAGCAGCTGAACCGTTACATAAATATTTGGCTGGAGTGTCCCAAGCCAGCCCCTAATGTACCGTATTTTTCGCACCATAGGGTGCCCCAGATTATAAGGCACATTAAAAGAGTCATATTATGATGATCCTTGTGTTTTACATAGCATGTAATGGTGGTTATTTGGTCAAAATGTTGCATTTATCAACAACACCCAGAAACGCCGGCGGCTTCACTGGACCCGAGCTCATCTAAGATGGACTGATGCAAAGTGGAAAAGTGTTCTGTGGTCGGACGAGTCCAAATTAAAAATTGTTTTCAGAAATTGCGGGCGTCGTGTTTTCCTTACCAAAGAGGGAAAGATCCATCTGAACTGTTATAGGCGCAAAGTTCAAAAGCCGGCATCTGTGTATATATAAATTATTAAAGAAAGAGAGGTAGCCAACAAAGAAAGTGTCAGGTAAGAGACAGATATTTATTGCTGTATGGTGAGTGATTATACAGCTGGATGGAGGGCGGTATGAAGAAGTTCTTGAATCCAACCCTGTGGGAACGAAGCTGAAGGAGTATGTTGGAGTATGAGCTGCCCTGTCCCTCAGTTGTCTGGTGGAGTGGTTGGGCAGGGTTGACCATTATGGACAAACGCCTCCAACTGCATGCCAATAGTTTGTCCGACTCTTCAGATCGGTTTCTCACTCAGGTTTAAGTCTCTTTTGGTGGTGCTGCTCCCCCAACAAACCACTGCAAGGTACCCAGAAACGCCGCCGGCTTCACTGGACCCGACCTCATCTAAGGATTGTCCATGATGGTCAGCACCTAATCAACAACCTGACTTAAACCCTGGATCTCCACCCAGCCAGTTCCAGTTCGTCCGTTGCCCATGGTACAATCTAACCTGAACTCTATCATTCTGACCTTTTGCCCTGAACCTTTTTGATTCCTGTTTTTGTATTTCCTCGGATGGTGAACAGACTTTTGACCCCGTCTTCCCTGATTTGTGTTACTCTTGAATTATTTTCTCCAGTGATTTTTTTGTTATTAAATAGACTTTAACTGATCCGCAATTGGATTGCTCTTTTGAGACCCTAAAAGTGACAGTCAAAAATGTACCTTTTCTCAGGGGCACTCACCTTTTTTGTTTTATTTTTGGTTTAAGCATTAAACACCTTTTTACCTTCACCCTGCCTACCGCTGTTTACAAAGCAATTAGCTAGCGGCTGCCACCTGCTGATATGGAAGAGTATTGCTAGACAGCACCGACACTCAACCTCAACTCATCATTTGCAGACTATAATTACTGGTTTGCAAAAAATATTTTTAACCCAAATAAGTGAAATTAGATCATCTCCCCCAGCACACCAGACTGTATCTCACGGCCGCAGCACAGTGGTTGAAAAACCCTGCTTGACAGCATCCACACAGCTATGATGTCTGTTTTACATGACTTATTGATACACTGACTACCTAATTGGTTTGTGGGGGGGATTAACCTTTCACCAGGATTTAATTCCTGCAACCAGGGAAAGAACAGATCAGATAACAGATGAAAGCAAATAAAGTAATAAGTGGTAAAATATAACGACCTACTATGTTCATTATCTTGTTTATCTATCATACTTGTTGGGGGGGGGGGGGCACACAATCCTAAAGCAAATCAGCAGAAATGTTAAATCTTTCCCCGGAGCTCCAGAAAATCCTATCACACACGTGATGTTCTCTCGCAGAAAGCCCGGATGAAAAGCCAAGATAAACCCACCCGGTGTTTACACCGAGGATATGGACTCTAATTATCATCCCTATAATGTCAAGCTACTGTTTGGCTTGATAAAACAACAAACATTATTGGAAATAAATCCTGCAGCCCAATGTCAGTGGATTGTACTGAGAACACCATAACTTGATAGTTTTGGACTGTTTTTGTACTTGCTAGCCTCCGCGCTAATCCTTTATTTGTTCCCTAGCTCACATGCTAGCACTTGTTCATGTTTCACCTAAATTCACTTTCAGTAGGAAAGGGTTTGTGTCGGGGAAAACAAGTTCTTGGTGATAGTCAATTATTTTATGTATCACTGCTAGATCCACTATGGACTGGACTCTCACTATTATGTTAGATCCACTATGGACTGGACTCTCACTATTATGTTGGATCCAGTATGGACTGGACTCTTACTATTATGGTAGATCCACTATGGACTGGAC
Organism: Nerophis ophidion; assembly: GCF_033978795.1. Taxonomy (NCBI): domain Eukaryota; kingdom Metazoa; phylum Chordata; class Actinopteri; order Syngnathiformes; family Syngnathidae; genus Nerophis; species Nerophis ophidion. The sequence continues at coordinate 8,689,099 of NC_084615.1, forward strand.
TCTCACTATTACATTGGATCCACTATGGACTGGACTCTTACTATAATGTTAGATCCACTATGGACTGGACTCTCACTATTATGTCAGATCCACTATGGACTGGACTCTTACTATAATGTTGGATCCACTATGGACTGGACTCTAACTAGTATGTGTGAATGTGAGTGTGGTCTGTCTATCTGTGTTGGCCCTGCGATGAGGTGGCGACTTGTCTAGGGTGTACCCCGCCTTCCGCCCGATTGTAGCTGAGATAGGCGCCAGCGACCCCGAAAGGGAATAAGCGGTAGAAAATGGATGGATGGATGTTAGATCCGCTATGGACTGGACTCTCACTATTATGTTAGATCCACTATGGACTGGACTCTTACTATAATGTTAGATCCACTATGGAGTGGACTCTCACTATTATGTTAGATCCATTATGGACTGGACTCTAACTATTATGTTAGATCCACTATGGACTGGACTCTCACTATTATGTTAGATCCACTATGGACTGGACTCTCACTATTATGTTAGATCCACTATGGACTGGACTCTCACTATTATGTTAGATCCACTAGGGACTGGACTCTCACTATTATGTTAGATCCACTATGGACTGGACTCTCACTATTATGTTAGATCCACTATGGACTGTGCTCTAACAATATTATGCTAGATCCACTATGGACTGGACTCTCACTATTATGTTAGATACACTATGGACTGGACTCTCACTTTTATTTTAGATCCACTATGAACTGGACTCTCATTATTCTGTTGGATCCACTTTGGAATGGACTCTCACTGTTATGTCGGATCCACTATGGACTGGACTCTTACTATTATGTTAGATCCACTATGGACTGGTCTCTAACTGTTATGTTAGATCCACTATGGACTGGACTCTAACTATTATGTTAGATCCACTATGGACTGGACTCTCACTGTTATGTTGGATCCACTATGGACTGGACTCTCACTATTATGTTAGATCCACTATGGACTGGACTCTCACTGTTATGTTAGATCCACTATGGACTGGACTCTCACTATTATGTTAGATCCACTATGGACTGGACTCTCACTATTATGTTAGATCCACTATGGACTGTGCTCTAACAATATTATGCTAGATCCACTATGGACTGGACTCTAACTATTATGTTAGATCCACTATGGACTGGACTCTCACTTTTATTTTAGATCCACTATGGACTTGAATCTCACTATTCTGTTGGATCCACTATGGACTGGACTCTCACTCTTCTGTTAGATCCACTTTGGAATGGACTCTCACTGTTATGTCGGATCCACAATGGACTGGACTCTTACTACAATGTTAGATCCACTATAGACTGGACTCTCACTGTTATGTTAGATCCACTATGGACTGGACTCTCACTATTATGTTAGATCCACTATGGACTGGAGTCTCACTTTTGTGTTGGATCCACTATGGACTGGACTCTCACTATTATGTTAGATCCAATATGGACTGGACTCTCACACTAATATGTTAGATCCACTATGGACTGGACTTTCAAAATATTATGCTCGACCCACACGACGTCCATTGCACATGTCTCCCCTAGAGACCGGTCTCCTAATCTGCGGTCCTCTCCAATGTTTGTCATTGTCATCCCGCTGGGTTGAGTTGTTCCTTGCCCTGATGTGGGATCTGAACCGAGGATGTCGTCGTGGCTTGGGCAGCCTTTTGAGACACTTGTGATTTAGGGATATATAAATAAACGTTGATTGATTGATGAATTGGTTGATTGACTAGGTTGGTAGAAGCTGGAGATCAAAACAGGAACTCTGTGGTTGCCGGCACGCCAACTCTTCCAACCACTCTGCACCATAGACCTGTTGTTGTTGACCTAAGGTGCAAAAAGTCTTGATTGTATTTTTATTTCCTCGCAGTCGAGATCACGTCATCCATTCATTCTTCGACCAAATATACTTTGGCTTCATTCAGTCCCTATTTAACTTGATGTAGATTTGACCATGCTCCTTAATGTGGAGAAGACCAAGGAGCTGGTAATGGACTTCAAGGAGAGCATGACCCCTATGGAGCCCATCAACATCCCGGGCCGGGGGGTGGAAGTAGAGGGACTGTACAAGTACAAACTTTGGGAGTCCACTTGAACAGCAGACTGGACCGGAAGGACAACAGCAAAACTGAATACAAGAAGGGCATGAGTAGACTCTTTCTCCTGAGGACGCTTTGGTCCTTTAATGTGTTGGAGATCTTTTATCTGTCTGTTGTGGCCAGTGCCCTGTACTTTGCAGTGGTTTGTTGGGGGAGCAGCACCAGCAAAAGAGACTTAAACCGGATTGACAAACCGATCCGGAAAACCGGGTGAACTATGGGCACGCTGTTGGTGGCGTTTGTGTCAGTGATGGACAGGGTTTAAGTCAGGTTGTTGATTAGGTGTAGGTGGGCTCGGATGACTGGCAGCACACCTGCAACTGATGACCGGGGAGAGACTTGCAGACACAAGAGGGGACAAAAAGGCAGGAGAACCGCCCTCATGACATTTACGTTAAGTCTTTGCTGTCGTCCAGCATTCTGTTTTTGTTTACTTTGTAGCCAGTTCAGTTTTGGTTTCGTTCTGCATTGCCTTTCAGCATTAATGGTGCCTTCATAGATGTGTAAGTTACCCATGCCTTGGGCACTAATGCACCCTCATACCATTACTGATCCTGGCTTTTGAACTTTGCGTCGATAACAGTCTGGATGGTCCTCTTCTCCTTTGGTCCAGATGAAACGATGTCGAATATTTCCAAAAACAATTTGAAATGTGGACTCGTCAGACCACAGAACACTTTTCCACTTTGCATCAGTCCATTTTAGATGATCTCGGGCCCAGAGAAGCCGGCGGCGTTTCTGGATGTTGTTGATAAATGGCTTTCGCTTTGCATAGTAAAGCTTTAACTTGCACTTACAGATGTAGCGACCAACTGCATTTAGTGACAGTGGTTTTCTGAAGTGTTCCTGAGCCCATGTGGTGATATCCTTTAGAGATTGATGTCGGTTTTTGATACAGTGCCACCTGAGAGATCGAAGGTCACGGTCATTCAATGTTGGTTTCCGGCCATGCCGCTTACGTGGAGTGATTTCTCCAGATTCTCTGAAGTTTTGATGATATTATGGAGCGTAGATGTTGAAATCCCTAAATTCCTTGCAATTGCACTTTGAGAAACACTGTTCTTAAACTGTTTGACTATTTGCTCAGACAGTTGTGGACAAAGGGGTGTACCTCGCCCCATCCTTTCTTGTGAAAGACTGAGCATTTTGGAAGCTGTTTTTTGTTTTTGGCCCCCACCTGTTCCCAATTAGCCTGCACACCTGGCATTGAAGCTTGGGGATGGAAAGCTATGCAGAAAAAAAACTAAACTGAACTGGCTACAAAGTAAACAAAAACAGAACGCTGGACGACAGCAAAGACTTACTGTGGAGCAGAGACGGCGTCCACAATGTACATCCAAACATGACATGACAATCCAAAATGTCCCCGCAAAAGAATGATAAAAGCAATTGAAATATTCTTGATTGCTAAAACAAAGCGGGTGTGGGGATTAGCGGTCAAGGAAGACATGAAACTGCTACAGAATACCAAAAAAACAGGAGAAAGCCACCAAAATATGAGCGCAAGACAAGAACTAAAACACTACACACAGGAAAACACCAAAAATGTCACGATCCGCTGCTCGGATCATGTCATATTCTGTTTCTGTATCGTATTCTGTTAGTATTTGACTTCCTTAGTTCCTGGTGGCACTTCCCGTTTTGTTCTGTTGCCATACTTACGCATTAGTGTCACCTGCCTCTTGTTTTTTACGCGCACCTGCTTTGTAATTACTCTCCTTATTTAAACCCGCCTTTTTCCGTTTACTCGCTCTCGCATCCTAGTTTCTGTTCCGTGCAACAGGTGACGACGCTGATCCCCGATTGTGGTAAAGAACCGTTTTTGTACTTGCTAGCCTCCGCGCTAATCCTTTATTTGTTCCTTAGCTCACATGCTAGCGCTTTTAGTTCTTTCTAGCTCCCATGCTATTTCTGTTCGTTTTGCCTTTTGTTCCTAGTACCGGTTTTTCTGTTCTTAGTCTGTTCTTTAGTACAAATAAATCATCATTTCCTACGTTCACTCTGTGTCCAAGTTCGACTGCATAATAGAGAGAATGAACCCGCACTACGATGCCAGCTAACCGTCACAAAAAAGCTCCAAATAAGTCAGGGGTGATGTGACAGGCGGTGACAGTACACCTACTTTGAGACAAGAGCTGTAGTGATGCATGCTTGGTTATGCTTTAAAGCAGGGGTGCCCATTACGTCGATCGCGAGCTACCAGTCGACCGCGGGGGGTGTGTCAGTCGGTCTCCAGCCAGGTTTTTAAAAAAAATAGACCTAAAAATGAGTGATCATCAATCTTCACCAAGACGTCACTTAAATGACATTCACGTTACCGGAGGGTCTTGTGAGATGACGCTGGCTGCTGCAAGATCATTATTATGAAAATATGACCGAGAGGAAGGCGAGAAACACTTTTTATTTCAACAGACTCTCGCGCCGTACCTTCCGTCAAAACTCTAAAGGCCGACTGCACATTTCCTATCTTCACAATAAAAGCCCTGCTTCATGCTGCCTGCGCTAACTAAATACAGAGTCTCGGAAAACTGGCGTGCACAAGCGATCCCTCAGAAAGCTGGCGTGCACATCATTTGTGCACGCCAGCTTTCCGAGACTCTTATTTTGTTAGCGCAGGCAGCATGAAGTAGGGCTTTTATTGTGAAGATAGGAAATGTGCAGTCGGCCTTTAGAGTTTTGACGGAAGGGACAGCGCGAAAGTCTGTTGAAATAAAAAGTGTTTCTCGCCTTCCTCTCTGTCATTTTTTCATAATAATGAACTGGCAGCAGCCAGCGTCATCTCATAAGACCCTCGGGTGCCGTGAATGTCAATCAAGCAAGCTACGGAATTTGCCGCCAATGTTTTTCTTGTAAAGTGTATGGAAGCTGGATGAATTAGATGCCAAAAACCAACCACTTTCATGTGGTATTGTACAGAAAGGACAACTTTTTTTCTCCTCCATTTGAAAATGTGGGCGTTATCATCATGACTGTCTGATTCCAAACAATGCAAGTCATCAGAATCAGGTAATACACCAACTTATATTCTTGTCTTTGTGAAAGAAAGACATCTATATGTGTTACACATGCTTGTATTATCATTAAACACATTTAACTTGTTTACAAAAATGTCTCTTTCATAAATAAATAAATATAAATGATATATATAAATGAGGTAGATCCCCTCGAGTTGGTCAATTGAAAAGTAGCTCGCCTGCAGAAAAAGTGTGGGCCCCCCTGCTTTAAAGTCATATCCAACAATTGCAACAACGACTTTTCACTATCAACTGAGTTTCGTATTTTAATGATTTCTGCTGGTGGTGTGCCTCCACATTTTTTCAATGTGCCTCGGCTCAAAAAAGGTTGAAAAACACTGCTGTAAAGGACTGTCTTGAGAGAGTCTGTAAATGTCAAAATCAAGATCCCCATAATCACCTGCATCATCTTCTCATGAGACCGTCCCTTTCATTACTTACACAGCACTTAATAACATTCATTTGCACAATGACAGTGTCACTCATTTCTTTTGCTACCTGACATTAAGGGTTGGTCTATAATGCCTCTTGTGTTACTCTGAGCAACAATGCCTTGGGACATTACCGTATTCTTTGGACCATAGGGCGATTAAAAGGTGCATTAAAGGGGTCATATTATTATGATTTTTTTCTAAATGTAAAAGACTTCCTTGTGGTCTACATAACATGTAATGGTGGTTCTTTGGTCAAAATGTTGCATAGATGATGTTTTACAGACCAAGTCGCTTTCTGTCAGTCGCTTCAGGATGCACCGTTTTTTGGGCGGTCTTATTTACGTGGCTCACCTTCTACAGCGTATTCTCCCAGTCATCTTTGTTGTCGCGGTGTAGCGTGCAAGGACGGGAGTGGAAGAAGTGTCAAAAGATGGCGCTAACTGTTTTAATGACATTCAAACTTTACTTTAATCAATAACGGAGCAGCATCTTCTCATCCATGGGTCACTAGTGCAACAACAATGCCCGGAAATGTGTCCCGTGAAAAAACGTCCGATGTAAACTAATGTAAACTCACTACACCGGTATGTTTTATTGCTTTCATGGCGAGTTTACTGACAGATATGAGTAAGAACTTTACACTACTTTATATTAGAAATGGAGAAGCTTATGGACTACTCAGTGGCTTAGTGGTTAGAGTGTCCGCCCTGGAATCGGCAGGTTGTGAGTTCAAACCCCGGCCGAGTCATACCAAAGACTATAAAAATGGGACCTATTACCTCCCTGCTTGGCACTCAGCATCAAGGCTTGGAATTGGGGTTAAATCACCAAAAATTATTCCTGTGCGCGGCCCCGGCTGCTGCTCACTGCTCCCCTCATCTGCCAGGGGGTGAAGAAAGGAATGAGTCAAATGCAGAGGACACATTTCACCACACCTAGTGTGTGTGACTATCATTTGGACTTTAACTTTGACTATGGAGTCGGCACAGACTACAAAGGCAGGCCGGTGCAATTTTTCAGTACTTATGCAGATCACAAAAACACATCAGCAGGTACCAGAAGTTAAGAAAAGTTTCTTTTGCATAATATTGTGAAACAAAACGCCCAAAAATATCTTACCTTATACAATTACCATAATAATACTCCTATGTTGAAGCACAGTACAATCCATCAAGCAGTTTTTGATTTATTGATTGATACTTTTATTAGTAGATTGCACAGTACAGTACATATTCCGTACCGCTAACTGTTTTAATGACATTCTGACTTTACTTCAATCAATAACGGAGCAGCATTTCCTCATCCGGAAACAACAACGCCAGAAAAAAACATCCGACCAGAACTCTCTAATAACTAAAGTTGCTTGGGTGAATAATGTAAACTCACTACACCGGTATGTTTTAGCACTTTCATGGCGAGTTTACTGACGGATATAAATAAGCAAGAACTTTACACTACTTTATATTAGAAATGGCAACAGGGTAGGATGAATGTCCAATAACAAGAATATTTGACAAAAATAGGAAGCTTATGACTACGGTGTTGACACAGACTACAATGGCGGAAGCGCACGCATTTTTTCACTTTTGTCTTTTTGAACAAAAGACAGCTACCTTGGGCTAACCCCGGGCGACGTGCCATAACTGATAAACCCCAAGTCGTGGATGTGGCAAACAGAGGAAGCAAATAAACTTAATCATAATAATATGAACCATCACTGTAGACACTTTTCACCTTTGATCACTAAAGACACTTTAACTGCTGCTGTGACCCGAGGTCACCTCCATATTTATACTGTTGACTGTCAATCAGAATATGCAATAAATCAATGTTTACTTATATAGCCCTAAATCATTAGTGTCTCAAAGGGCTGCACAAACCACTACGACATCCTCGGTAGAGCCCACATAAGGGCAAGGAAAACTCCCACCCAGTGGGATAATGTTATGTTACTTACTGTGCCTTGTATTTACATTTTTATATTTATTTATTTATTTATTTTATATTTATTTTTAGCTAAGTACCATGTGACTTGTTGAAGGGTGGACTAGCAAAGTAAGATTTTCATTGTACGGCAAACCGTCTAACTGTGCATTTGACAATAATCAATCTTGAATCTTGAATCTTGAATTTTTAGGACTATGCAGATCCCAAATACAGATCAGCAGGTTCCAAATGTCAGGCTTGGACTAAGGAATGGACTCAGATGCAGAGTAGGGATTCTTAGTAGGGCTTTTATTTTGATAACTCTTTCACCTCCAGAGTCAGAGGAATACAAAATCTATAAATAACAAAAACGGTCCTCGAAAAAGGTTCCAAAAATAAGGGAACAACTGAAAATCACTCCTAAAAAGGAAGAGAATACGGAAGCAACGACGAACTATAATTTCCGCCGTATCTGCTATAAAATTTTACATAAAACGCTCCAACAGGAAGAAGAAAACAATGACTATAAAAAAAGTTATACTCTTAATTTTAATCTAAAAAAGGTAAAGGAAAAATCACTCAAGAAATTTGAGGAAGGAAAGATTAGTAGGAAAAAAATAACAACTCACCGCTAAATAACAAAATTCAAAAGTTAAACTCAAAATTGCAGCGTGGGAATTCAGGATCCAAGGAAATAGTCGTGGGACGAGGCAAGGCATGGACATAAACATGGAAGCAAGACAGGCACGAAAGCTCGAGACAATCTGGCACAGAACAAGGGGAGGCGTGGGCGTATATGACACATGAGGGTAGTGGGAAACAGGTGGAAACAAACAGGGGTCAGGATGACGTCAGACTGGTGACACAAAAGGAAGGGCTAGTGATCTGAAACAAGAGAAGTTGCTTTTCAAAACATGCAATTCACTGCGGTGTGACTCCAGAAGTTAAGAAAAGTTGGTTTTGCATAATTTTGCGAAACAAAACGCCAAGTGATATTTCTGCTAATTTCTGCTATTGTTTACTTTGAATACAAAAAAAAAAAAACAATTTTACAGTAAAACTTTGGCACCTGAGCTTTGTTTGGAATTTTGTAGGTGTGTTACTGTAAATACCAAAACGGCACCAGAGTTTGTTATAGTAAAAAAAATATATATATTTATTTTTCATTGAGAGAAAAATGCTGTGAAAACCACAGTAAATTTCACAATTCGACCATGAAATCTATTGCTGCTTTTACATTGCACATTTTGATGGATAATTTGTTTTTAACTCATTATTATTAGTATTTATTTGTATTTTAAAAATGGTTTTAATGTTTTATAAGATAATTTTGCATAATTAGACCTTATTTAAGTTAGCATAATTTGCGATTACATGGAGTACATATATTTTTTTTTATTCCCAAAATTTCTCTGACTAGCTGTCGACTTGATAATGCAGATGTGCCAAAGTCTTTTTCGCCGAGGGCCACATCGCAGTTGGGTTTGGCCCCAGAGGACCGATTCAAGCAGAGAATACTATTATTACACAATTTTATTAGTCACTAAAATGTAAAAGATATGGCAAGTTGCAAAAATTTCACCTCAAACTGTAGTGTATATTACTGTAAATGAAAAAACAGTCCTGCTGATTTTATGGTTAAAAAAAAAATCAGTTGCCAGGATTTTACTGTAAAATTTACATTTGTTTTTTTTTACTGTGAATAAAAAAAATGCAATTTTAAAAGATATGGCAAGTTGCAAAAATTTCACCTCAAACTGTAGTGTATATTACTGTAAATGAAAAAACAGTACTGCTGATTTTATGGTTAAAAAAAAAATCAGTTGCCAGGATTTTACTGTAAAATTTACATTTGTTTTTTTTACTGTGAATAAAAAAAATGCAATTTTAAAAGATATGGCAAGTTGCAAAAATTTCACCTCAAACTGTAGTGTATATTACTGTAAATGGAAAAACAGTACTGCTGATTTTATGGTTAAAAAAATGCAGTTGCCAGGATTTTGCTGTAAAATTTACATTTGTTTTTTTTACTGTGGATAAAAAAAATGCAATTTTAAAAGATATGGCAAGTTGCAAAAATGTCACCTCAAACTGTAGTGTATATTACTCTAAATGAAAAAAAAGTCCTGCTGATTTTATGGTTAAAAAATGCAGTTGCCAGGATTTTACTGTAAAATTTACATTTGTTTTTTTTTACTGTGAATAAAAAAAATGCAATTTTAAAAGATATGGCAAGTTACAAAAATTTCACCTCAAACTGTAGTGTATATTACTGTAAATGAAAAAACAGTCCTGCTGATTTTATGGTTAAAAAAATGCAGTTGCCAGGATTTTACTGTAAGATTTACATTTGCTTTTTTTACTGTGAATAAAAAAAATGCAATTTAAAAAAAAAAGCAAATTGCAAAAATGTCACCTAAAACTGTAGTGTATATTACTGTAAATGGAAAAACAGTACTGCTGATTTTATGGTTAAAAAAATGCAGTTGCCAGGATTTTACTGTAAAATTTACATTTGTTTTTTTTACTGTGAATTAAAAAAATGCTAATTTAAAAGATATGGCAAGTTGCAAAAAATTCACCTCAAACTGTAGTGTATATTACTGTAAATGAAAAAACAGTACTGCTGATTTTATGGTTAAAAAAATGCAGTTGCCAGGATTTAACTGTAAAATTTACATTTGTTTTTTTTACTGTGAATAAAAAAATGCAATTTTAAAAGATATGGCAAGTTGCAAAAATTTCACCTCAAACTGTAGTGTATATTACTGTAAATGAAAAAACAGTACTGCTGATTTTATGGTTAAAAAAATGCCGTTGCCAGGATTTTACTGTAAAATTTACATTTGTTTTTTTTACTGTGAATAAAAAAAATGCAATTTTAAAAGATATGGTAAGTTGCAAAAATTTCACCTCAAACTGTAGTGTATATTACTGTAAATGAAAAAACAGTCCTGCTGATTTTATGGTTAAAAAAATGCAGTTGCCAGGATTTTACTGTAAAATTTACATTTGTTTATTTTACTGTGAATAAAAAAATGCAATTTTAAAAGACATGGCAAGTTGCAAAAATTTCACCTCAAACTTTAGTGTATATTACTGTAAATGAAAAAACAGTACTGCTGATTTTATGGTTAAAAAAATGCAGTTGCCAGGATTTAACTGTAAAATTTACATTTGTTTTTTTTACTGTGAATAAAAAAAATGCAATTTAAAAAAAAAACCAAATTGCAAAAATGTCACCTAAAACTGTAGTGTATATTACTGTAAATGAAAAAACAGTACTGCTGATTTTATGGTTAAAAAAATGCAGTTGCCAGGATTTTACTGTAAAATTTACATTTGTTTTTTTTACTGTGAATTAAAAAAATGCTAATTTAAAAGATATGGCAAGTTGCAAAAAATTCACCTCAAACTGTAGTGTATATTACTGTAAATGAAAAAACAGTACTGCTGATTTTATGGTTAAAAAAAATGCAGTTGCCAGGATTTTACTGTAAAATTTACATTTGTTTTTTTTTTTACTGTAAATAAAAAAAATGCAATTTTAAAAGATATGGCAAGCTGCAAAAATTTTACCTCAAACTGTAGTGTATATTACTGTAAATGAAAAAACAGTACTGCTGATTTTATGGTTAAAAAATGCAGTTGCCAGGATTTTACTGTAAAATTTACATTTGTTTTTTTTACTGTGAATAAAAAAAATGCAATTTTAAAAGATATGGCAAGTTGCGAAAATTTCACCTCAAACTGTAGTGTATATTACTGTAAATGAAAAAACAGTCCTGCTGATTTTATGGTTAAAAAAATGCAGTTGCCAGGATTTTACTGTAAAATTTACATTTGTTTTTTTTACTGTGAATAAAAAAATGCAATTTTAAAAGATATGGCAAGTTGCAAAAATTTCCCCTCAAACTGTAGTGTATATTACTGTAAATGAAAAAACAGTCCTGCTGATTTATGGTTAAAAAAAATGCAGTTGCCAGGATTTTACTGTAAAATTTACATTTGTTTTTTTTACTGTGAATAAAAAAAAAAATGCAATTTTAAAAGATATGGCAAGTTGCAAAAATTTCACCTCAAACTGTAGTGTATATTACTGTAAATGAAAAAACAGTACTGCTGATTTTATGGTTTAAAAAAAATGCCGTTGCCAGGATTTTACTGTAAAATTTATATTTGTTTTTTTTACTGTGAATAAAAAAAAATGCAATTTTAAAAGATATGGCAGGTTGCGAAAATTTCACCTCAAACTGTAGTGTATATTACTGTAAATGAAAAAACAGTCCTGCTGATTTTATGGTTAAAAAAATGCAGTTGCCAGGATTTTACTGTAAAATTTACATTTGTTTTTTTTACTGTGAATAAAAAAATGCAATTTTAAAAGATATGGCAAGTTGCAAAAATTTCACCTCAAACTGTAGTGTATATTACTGTAAATGAAAAAACAGTCCTGCTGATTTATGGTTAAAAAAAATGCAGTTGCCAGGATTTTACTGTAAAATTTACATTTGGTTTTTTTACTGTGAATAAAAAAAAATGCAATTTTAAAATATATGGCAAGTTGCAAAAATTTCACCTCAAACTGTAGTGTATATTACTGTAAATGAAAAAACAGTACTGCTGATTTTATGGTTTAAAAAAAATGCCGTTGCCAGGATTTTACTGTAAAATTTATATTTGTTTTTTTTACTGTGAATAAAAAAAAATGCAATTTTAAAAGATATGGCAGGTTGCAAAAATTTCACCTCAAACTGTAGTGTATTTTACTGTAAATGGAAAAACAGTACTGCTGATTTTATGGTTAAAAAAAATGCATTTGCCAGGATTTTGCTGTAAAATTTACATTTGTTTTTTTTAATGTGAAAAAAACAAATGCAATTTTAAAAGATATGGCAAGTTGCAAAAATTTCACCTCAAACTGTAGTGTATATTACTGTAAATGAAAAAACAGTACTGCTGATTTTATGGTTAAAAAAAATGCAGTTGCCAGGACTTTGCTGTAAAATTTACATTTGTTTTTTTACTGTGAATAAAAAAATGCAATTTTAAAAGATATGGCAAGTTGCAAAAATTTCACCTCAAACTGTAGTGTATATTACTGTAAATGAAAAAACAGTACTGCTGATTTTATGGTTAAAAAAATGCAGTTGCCAGGATTTTGCTGTAAAATTTACATTAGTTTTTTTTACTGTGAATAAAAAAAATGCAATTTTAAAAGATATGGCAGGTTGCAAAAATTTCACCTCAAACTGTAGTGTATTTTACTGTAAATGGAAAAACAGTACTGCTGATTTTATGGTTAAAAAAATGCAGTTGCCAGGATTTTACTGTAAAATTTACATTTGTTTTTTTTAATGTGAAAAAACAAATGCAATTTTAAAAGATATGGCAAGTTGCAAAAAATTTCCCCTCAAACTGTAGTGTATATTACTGTAAATGAAAAACCAGTCTTGCTGATTTTATGGTTTAAAAAAATGCAGTTGCCAGGATTTTACTGTAAAATTTACATTTGTTTTTTTTTACTGTGAATAAAAAAAATGCAATTTTAAAAGATATGGCAAGTTGCAAAAATTTCACCTCAAACTGTAGTGTATATTATGGTAAATGAAAAAACAGTACTGCTGATTTTATGGTTAAAAAAATGCAGTTGCCAGGATTTTGCTGTAAAATTTACATTAGTTTTTTTACTGTGAATAAAAAAAATGCAATTTTAAAAGATATGGCAGGTTGCAAAAATGTCACCTCAAACTGTAGTGTATTTTACTGTAAATGGAAAAACAGTACTGCTGATTTTATGGTTAAAAAAAATGCAGTTGCCAGGATTTTACTGTAAAATTTACATTTGTTTTTTTTAATGTGAAAAAACAAATGCAATTTTAAAAGATATGGCAAGTTGCAAAAATTTCACCTCAAACTGTAGTGTATATTACTGTAAATGAAAAAACAGTACTGCTGATTTTATGGTTAAAAAAATGCAGTTGCCAGGATTTTACTGTAAAATTTACATTTGTTTTTTTTTACTGTGAATAAAAAAAAGCAATTTTAAAAGATATGGCAAGTTGCGAAAATTTCACCTCAAACTGTAGTGTATATTACTGTAAATTAAAAAACACTACTGCTGATCTTATGGTTAAAAAAATGCAGTTGCCAGGATTTTACTGTAAAATTTACATTTGTTTTTTTTTACTGTGAATAAAAAAAATGCAATTTTAAAAGATATGGCAAGTTGCAAAAATTTCACCTCAAACTGTAGTGTATATTATGGTAAATGAAAAAACAGTACTGCTGATTTTATGGTTAAAAAAATGCAGTTGCCAGGATTTTGCTGTAAAATTTACATTAGTTTTTTTACTGTGAATAAAAAAAATGCAATTTTAAAAGATATGGCAGGTTGCAAAAATGTCACCTCAAACTGTAGTGTATTTTACTGTAAATGGAAAAACAGTACTGCTGATTTTATGGTTAAAAAAAATGCAGTTGCCAGGATTTTACTGTAAAATTTACATTTGTTTTTTTTAATGTGAAAAAACAAATGCAATTTTAAAAGATATGGCAAGTTGCAAAAATTTCACCTCAAACTGTAGTGTATATTACTGTAAATGAAAAAACAGTACTGCTGATTTTATGGTTAAAAAAATGCAGTTGCCAGGATTTTACTGTAAAATTTACATTTGTTTTTTTTTACTGTGAATAAAAAAAAGCAATTTTAAAAGATATGGCAAGTTGCGAAAATTTCACCTCAAACTGTAGTGTATATTACTGTAAATTAAAAAACACTACTGCTGATCTTATGGTTAAAAAAATGCAGTTGCCAGGATTTTACTGTAAAATTTACCTTTTTTTTTTTTTTTACTGTGAATAAAAAAAAGCAATTTTAAAATATATGGCAAGTTGCGAAAATTTCACCTCAAACTGTAGTGTATATTACTGTAAATGGAAAAACAGTACTGCTGATTTTATGGTTAAAAAAAATGCCGTTGCCAGGATTTTACTGTAAAATTTACTTTTTTTTTTTTTTTACTGTGAATAAAAAAAATGCCATTTTAAAAAATATGGCAAGTTGCAAAAATTTCACCTCAAACTGTAGTGTATATTACTGTAAATGAAAAAACAGTACTGCTGATTTTATGGTTAAAAAAATGCAGTTACTAGGATTTTACTGTAAAATTTACATTTGTTTTTTTTTTACTGTGAATAAAAAAAATGCAATTTTAAAAGATATGGCAAGTTGCAAATATTTCACCTCAAACTGTAGTGTATATTACTGTAAATGGAAAAACAGTACTGCTGATTTTATGGTTAAAAAAATGCAGTTGCCAGGATTTTACTGTAAAATTTACATTTGTTTTTTTTACTGTGAATAAAAAAAATGCAATTTTAAAAGATATGGCAAGTTGCAAATATTTCACCTCAAACTGTAGTGTATATTACTGTAAATGAAAAAACAGTCCTGCTGATTTTATGGTTGAAAAAAAATGCAATTGCCGGGATTTTACTGTAAAATTTACATTTGTTTTTTTTTACTGTGAATAAAAAAAATGCAATTTTAAAAGATATGGCAAGTTGCGAAAATTTCACCTCAAACTGTAGTGTATATTACTGTAAATTAAAAAACACTACTGCTGATCTTATGGTTAAAAAAATGCAGTTGCCAGGATTTTACTGTAAAATTTACTTTTTTTTTTTTTTTACTGTGAATAAAAAAAAGCAATTTTAAAATATATGGCAAGTTGCGAAAATTTCACCTCAAACTGTAGTGTATATTACTGTAAATGGAAAAACAGTACTGCTGATTTTATGGTTAAAAAAAATGCCGTTGCCAGGATTTTACTGTAAAATTTACTTTTTTTTTTTTTTTACTGTGAATAAAAAAAATGCCATTTTAAAAAATATGGCAAGTTGCAAAAATTTCACCTCAAACTGTAGTGTATATTACTGTAAATGAAAAAACAGTACTGCTGATTTTATGGTTAAAAAAATGCAGTTACTAGGATTTTACTGTAAAATTTACATTTGTTTTTTTTTTACTGTGAATAAAAAAAATGCAATTTTAAAAGATATGGCAAGTTGCAAATATTTCACCTCAAACTGTAGTGTATATTACTGTAAATGGAAAAACAGTACTGCTGATTTTATGGTTAAAAAAATGCAGTTGCCAGGATTTTACTGTAAAATTTACATTTGTTTTTTTTACTGTGAATAAAAAAAATGCAATGTTAAAAGATATGGCAAGTTGCAAATATTTCACCTCAAACTGTAGTGTATATTACTGTAAATGAAAAAACAGTCCTGCTGATTTTATGGTTGAAAAAAAATGCAATTGCCGGGATTTTACTGTAAAATTTACATTTGTTTTTTTTTACTGTGAATAAAAAAAATGCAATTTTAAAAGATATGGCAAGTTGCAAAAATTTCACCTCAAACTGTAGTGTATATTACTGTAAATGGAAAAACAGTGCTGCTGATTTTATGGTTAAAAAAAATGCAGTTGCCAGGATTTTACTGTAAAATTTACATTTGTTTTTTTTACTGTGAATAAAAAAAATGCAATTTTAAAAGATATGGCAAGTTACAAAAATTTCACCTCAAACTGTTGTGTATATTACTGTAAATGAAAAACAGTCCTGCTGATTTTATGGTTAAAAAAATGCAGTTGCCAGGATTTTGCTGTAAAATTTACATTTGTTTTTTTTACTGTGAATAAAAAAAAATGCAATTTTTAAAAAAAGCAAATTGCAAAAATTTCCCCTCAAACTGTAGTGTATATTACTGTAAATGAAAAAACAGTACTGCTGATTTTATGGTTAAAAAAAATGCAGTTGCCAGGATTTTACTGTAAAATTTACATTTTTTTTTTTTACTGTGAATAAAAAAAATGCAATTTTAAAAGATATGGCAAGTTGCAAAAATTTCACCTCAAACTGTAGTGTATATTACTGTAAATGAAAAAACAGTACTGCTGATTTTATGGTTAAAAAAAATGCAGTTGCCAGGATTTTGCTGTAAAATTTACATTTGTTTTTTTTAATGTGAAAAAAACAAATGCAATTTTAAAAGATATGGCAAGTTGCAAAAAATTTCACCTCAAACTGTAGTGTATATTACTGTAAATGAAAAAACAGTCTTGCTGATTTTATGGTTTAAAAAAATGCAGTTGCCAGGATTTTACTGTAAAACTTACATTTGTTTTTTTTACTGTGAATAAAAAAAATGCAATTTTAAAAGATATGGCAAGTTGCAAAAATTTCACCTCAAACTGTAGTGTATATTACTGTAAATGAAAAAACAGTCCTGCTGATTTATGGTTAAAAAAAATGCAGTTGCCAGGATTTTACTGTAAAATTTACATTTGTTTTTTTTACTGTGAATAAAAAAAAATGCAATTTTAAAAGATATGGCAAGTTGCAAAAATTTCACCTCAAACTGTAGTGTATATTACTGTAAATGAAAAAAAAGTCCTGCTGATTTTATGGTTAAAAAAATGCAGTTCTCAGGATTTTACTGTAAAATTTACATTTGTTTTTTTTACTGTGAATAAAAAAAATGCAATTTTAAAAGATATGGCAAGTTGCAAAAATTTCACCTCAAACTGTAGTGTATATTACTGTAAATGAAAGAACAGTCCTGCTGATTTTATGGTTAAAAAAATTGCAGTTGCCAGGATTTTTCTGTAAAATTTTAATTTTTTTTTTTTTTTACTGTGAATAAAAAAAAAATGCAATTTTAAAAGATATGCAAGTTGCAAAAATTTCACCTCAAACTGTAGTGTATATTACTGTAAATGAAAAAAAAGTCCTGCTGATTTTATGGTTAAAAAAATGCAGTTGCCAGGATTTTACTGTAAAATTTACATTTGTTTTTTTTTACTGTGAATAAAAAAAATGCAATTTTAAAAGATATGGCAAGTTACAAAAATTTCACCTCAAACTGTAGTGTATATTACTGTAAATGAAAAAACAGTCCTGCTGATTTTATGGTTAAAAAAAATGCAGTTGCCAGGATTTTACTGCAAGATTTACATTTGTTTTTTTTACTGTGAATAAAAAAAAAATGCAATTTTTAAAAAAAAGCAAATTGCAAAAATTTCACCTCAAACTGTAGTGTATATTACTGTAAATGGAAAAACAGTCCTGCTGATTTTATGGTTAAAAAAATGCAGTTGCCTGGATTTTACTGTAAGATTTACATTTGTTTTTTTTACTGTGAATAAAAAAAAATGCAATTTTTAAAAAAAAGCAAATTGCTAAAATTTCACCTCAAACTGTAGTGTATATTACTGTAAATGAAAAAACAGTACTGCTGATTTGATGGTTAAAAAAAATGCAGTTGCCAGGATTTTACTGTAAAATTTACATTTGTTTTTTTCACTGTGAATACAAAAAATTCAATTTTAAAAGATATGGCAAGTTGCAAAAATGTCACCTCAAACTGTAGTGTATTTTACTGTAAATGAAAAAACAGTACTGCTGATTTTATGGTTAAAAAAATGCAGTTGCCAGATGTCAAAGTGTGAGTGCGCCACAAGGCTAGTGACAGACAGGGCAGCTGAAAATGAGGACAGTTCAGATCCTTGTTGTTGTTTTGCCTTTGTTATGCAATAGAACCGTTGTTGTTTGTTTGATATACATTACTGCATTGCACTTTATATTGTATTCAAAGTTTACAAAGTTTTAATAAAACGTTTTTACTTTTGTCTGAGGTTAAAGCCCATGCTTTATGCTTGGATATATAAACTTGTCTGTTTGTGAACCCGGTTCAAGAACTAATAACGTTTGCAAATCAAGGTTCCACTGTAAATGGGTTCAATGATTTTAGTAGTGTTTTACTGATGCTTATCAGCAATATCGTGACAGGGAACAGCGCTCCTTCAATGTTCTCCAAAGTTTCCAATCATCAAATGTTTAGAGCGTGTGTACAAAACCCAAAACCAGTGAAGTTGGCACATTGTGTAAATTGTAAATAAAAACAAATCATTTTCAACTTAAATTCAATTGAATAGACTCTAAAGACAAGATATTTGATGTTCGAACTGGTAAACGTTGTTATTTTTCCGCAAATATTAGCTCATTTGGAATTTGATGCCTGCAACATGTTTCAAAAAAGCTGGCAAAAGTGGCAAAAATGTCTGACAAACTTGAGGAATGCTCATCAAACACTTATTTGGAACATCCCAAAGGTGAACAGGCTAATTGGGTATTCAAGCAGCTTCCATGAAATGCTCAGTCATTCACAAACAAGGATGGGGTGTGGGTCACCACTTTGTAAACAAATACGTGAGCAAATTGTCAAACAGTTAAAGAACAACATTTCTCAACCGGCTATTGCAAGGAATTTAGGGATCTCACCATCTACGGTCCGTAATATCATCAAAAGGTTTCAAGAATCTGGTGAAATCACTGCACGTAAGCAGCAAGGCCGGCAACCAACATTGAGTGTCAGTGACCTTGGATCCCTCAGGCAGTACTGTATCAAAAAGTGATATCAGTGTGTAAAGGAAATCACCACATGGACTCAGGAACACTTCAGAAAACGACTGTCAGTAACTGCGGTTTGTCGCTACATTTCTAAGTGCAAGTTAAAACTCTACTATGCAAAGCGAAAGCCATTTATCAACAACACCCAGAAACGCCGCCGGCTTAGCTGGGCCCCAGCACATATAAGATGGACTGATGCAAAGTTGAAATATGTTCTGTGGTCTGATGAGTCCACATTTCAAATTGTTTTTAGGAACTGTGGATGTCATGTCCTCCAGAACAAAGAGGAAAAGAATAATATGGATTGTTATAGGTGCAACATTGGAAAGCCAGCATCTGCGATGGTATGGGGGTGTATTGGTGCCCAAGGCATGGGTAACTTACACATCTGTGAAGGCACCAATAATGCTGAATAGTACATACAAAAACATATGTTGCCATCCAAGCAATGTTATCATGGACGCCCCTGCTTATTTCAGCAAGACAATGCCAAGCCATGCGTTACAACAGTGTGGCTTCATAGTAAAAGAGTGTGGGTACTAGACTGGCCTGCCTGTAGTCCAGACCTGTGAGGCACATTGTGAAGCCTAAAATACCACAACGGAGACCCCGGATTGTTGAACAACTTAAGCTGTACATCAAGCAAGAATGGGAAAGAATTCCACCTAAAAAGCTTAAATATTTGGTCTCCTCAGTTCCCAAACGTTTACTGAGTGTTGTTAAAAGGAAAGGCCATGTAACACAGTGGTCAAAATACCCCCGTGACAACTTTTTTTGCAATGTGTTGCTGCCATTAAATTCTAAGTTAATGATTATTTGCAAAAACAAATTAAGTTTCTCAGTTTGAACATTAAATATCTTGCCTTTGCAGTCTATTCAATTGAAAATAGGCCGAAAAGGATTTGCAAATCATTGCATTCTGTTTTTATTTACCATTTACACAACGTGCCAAGTTAAATGATAAATAATAAATGGGGTGTACTTGTATAGCACTTTTCTACCTTCAAGGTACTCAAAACGCTTTGACACTACTTCCACATTCACCCATTCACACACACATTCACACACTGATGGAGGGAGCTGCCATGCAAGGCGCTAACCAGCACCCATCAGGAGCAAGGGTGAAGTGTCTTGCTCAGGACACAACAGACGTGACGAGGTTGGTACTAGGTGGGGATTGAACCAGGTACCCTCGGGTTGCGCACGGCCACTGGTTCACTGGTTTTGGGTTTAGTATAATTTGTGATCATGTAGATATCTGTTTTTATGTCTGCTCTACTGTGGCGTTTCACATTTATTTGTATTAACTTCACCTTTGGACCTACGACAGCCCTTAATGGGAAATAAGACGATAAACTCGTAACTGAAAGGTCAAAACACATTTTTATTTGTGCGCCGTCAACGTTTTTTTTTTTCATGTAATTGGAAAAAAATAAATAAACTAAAGTTCTTCTTTGCAAAATATTTTTCATAAAACCTGTCACCAGGCCTTAAAAAATAATAAAAAAAAGACTATTTTCCTGTATTTGCAAGACAATTCCTTTGTACTGTGAACGTGCAAGCGAGGCAAAAGAAAAGTGTGATGTCAGCGTTCAGTGGAGGAAACAGTTTTTGTGAAACTGAACAGGATGAGCTTCTGTACCCAGCTGCAGACTCCAGAAACAGGTCAATAAACCACACTCCACCTTAAAGTACGTAGAATTGAGTTGCCACCACCGTCGCTCGCTTTTGTCAGCGAGTCAGAACACATCTAAGTATGTCAAAAAAACAGAGGAAGAAGTGTTGCCGGAGTCCCGCAGAGAGTCTATCAAATCAGAGAGTCACGGATTAAATATTTAAAGGCATACACCCCAATACTGAGCGTCCTAGTTCTTGCGGCTGAGCTCTAGTATTTGTGTTGTTACAGCGTCTCTGTCCGTGGTGCTGAAAGGCTCTTTAAAGGCCTACTGAAAGCCACTACTATCCACCACGCAGTCTGATAGTTTTTATATCAATGATAAAATATTATCAATCAATCAATCAATGTTTAATTATATAGCCCCAAATCACAAATGTCTCATTACGACTACAACATCCTCGGAAGAACCCACAAAAGGGCAAGGAAAACTCACACCCAGTGGGCAGGGAGAATTCACATCCAGTGGGACACCAGTGACAATGCTGACTATGAGAAACCTTGGAGAGGACCTCAGATGTAGGCAAGGAAAGTAGGAGTGAAGGATGAAGGAACAAAAAAAAAAAGACAATACAGTGGGAGCGTTTCAGATGTTATTAGACAAATTTACTAGGATAATTCTGGAAAATCCCTTATCTGCTCATTGTGTTACTAGTGTTTTAGTGAGATTATATGGTCGTACCTGTACAACCTGAAGGTCGGCCCCGCACCTTTCTTCAGCAACAGTCGACGGGTGATGGCGATGCCAATCTCTGACCTTTACAAGGGACCCTCTTCGAAACATGATCTTTCGAAATGATCGCTGCATAATACACTGTACTTTGTGTGTGTGGTCCAATCCAACCGTGTTCGCTTGACCGCTCTGTTCCATAGTAAAGCTTCACCATCATCTTTTGGGAAAGTAAACAATGACACACCGGCTATGTTTGTGTTGCTAAAGGCGGCCGCAATACACCGCTTCCCACCTACAGCTTTCTTCTTTGATGTCTCCTTTATTCATTGAACAAATTGCAAAAGATTTAGCAACACAGGGTTCCAGAATACTGTGGAATTATGCGATGAAAAACAGACGACTTATAGCTGGGATTGGTGCTGGAACAAAAAGACCTCTACAATGCGTGACGTCACACGCACACGTCATCATACCGAGACGTTTCAGCAGGATACTTCGGCGCAAAATTTAAAATTGCAATTTAGTAAAGTAAAAAGGCCGTATTGGCATGTGTCGCAATGTTAATATTTCATCATTGATATATAAACTATCAGACTGCGTGGTGGCTAGTAGTGGCTTTCAGTAGGCCTTTAAGCATTTATTTTGACCACACATGCGTGTTTGCCTCAAACACAGATGGTTCCCAGATGGTCAATGCCTCAGTGCAAAGACGCCGACATTGAAAATAAACCCTACTGTATTTTCGATGAAACTGTTTGCAAGTTTTGAACAAATAAACGAGGTGCATTCAAGTGTGACATCTGAACAATAAAACTGCATTTGTGTCAGTCAAGTGTCTTCAGGCCGTGCAGCTTCCACATGTGTAAATAAGAAGGACTTCAGCTTGACCGGACTCCATTTAATATTTGATTTGTTGACAATATGGGTCAGAATGTTAGAGATGATATCCGCAAAGGACACGAGTGTACCGTGCAGGTGAAAAAAACCTCCAAGACGAGAACCAAAGACAAATATGAATAACTTTAATTCACAGTAAGTAAAGTGAACTTTAACCCATCACAGGACTTCACTCAAATTCATTTTTAAAGTATTATTTTTTAACTTATTTAGTGTACATTTAAATACATTCAATTATAAGCATGCGTTCTGACTATAAAAGGGCTGTTTGCAATATTGACACATATGAGCGCAAACTTTCCAATATATTTAAAGCGTTATAATCCGCCCTCTAACGGCTTCTCGGACGTAATGACGTAATGACGTAACTAAAATGTCCCAAACACGTCATTTTTTTAATGTTATAGCCTTATTCCAAAATGGAACAAATTTGTTGTTCTCAAAATTCTGCACACAATACCCCATAACGAGAATATAACAATTATTTTGTTTTGTTTTTTTTATTTCAAAAATGGTTTTAAAATAAAAAAAACTCAAACAAAAATCAAATAATTTTTTTCCACTTTTTTTAATGTTACAGCCTTATTCCAAAATGGAAGAAATTTGTTGTTGTCCTCAAAATTTTACACGCAAGACCCCATCAGAGAATGTGAAACGTTTTTTTTATTTATTTTTTTAAGTTTTTTAAATGCATTTTAAATAAGAAACTAAATAAAAATCACTTAATTTTTTCCCATTTTTTAATTTATAGCCTTATTCCAAAATAAACCACATTTTTTGTTGTTGTCCTCAAACTTTTACACAGAATACCCCATAGTTAGAATGTGCGATGCAAGAGAGTCCACAGCTGCAGGAGGAATGACACAAACTCTCCGTTCATGTCTACGGTAAGAGCCGACTTATTGCCACCATGTTCTCACCGAAACCTGCCGGTTGATATGTGGTAGGGAACAATGTTCGTTTGACCGCTCTGTTCCATAGTAAAGCTTCACCGTCAGATTTCGGGAATGTAAACAAGGAAACACCGGCTGTGTTTGTGCTGCTAAAGGCAGCCGCAAAACACCGCTTCCCACCTACATCTTTCTTCTTCAACGTCTCCATTATTAATTGAAGAAATTGCAAAAGATTCAGGCATTGGATCGGCATTGAATCAAAATGTCCGCTACAATCCGTGACGTGAACATGCCAACCTTGGAGGTGGAAATGGGGTGTGTGGGGTGTGTGTGTGTGGGGGGGGGGGGGGGTTGGGGGCGTGTGATCTGGGGTGGGGCGGAGGCGTGGTTGGGGCGAGGGGCGCGGTTAAGAGGGGAGGAGTATAATTCACCAACTCGAGTATTTCATATATATTTCGTATATATATATATATATATATATATATATATATATATATATATATATATATATATTTACTGAAAGTCAAGTATTTCATACATATATATATATATATATATATATATATATATATATATATATATATACATATATGTATGAAATACTTGACTTTCAGTAAATTTTAGCTATAGATGTTCATTTTGTTATATACATAAATAAAAGAAATAGTTGAATTTCCGACGGCACCTATCAAATACACAGGAATAAAAACACAGTTGTTCTACTAATTGTA
Source organism: Nerophis ophidion (assembly GCF_033978795.1). NCBI lineage: Eukaryota > Metazoa > Chordata > Actinopteri > Syngnathiformes > Syngnathidae > Nerophis > Nerophis ophidion. The sequence goes on from NC_084615.1 coordinate 8,712,953, forward strand.
CTGTGCTTGCTGGTTACTAAAAAAAACAAAACAACACTTACCTTTCACTATTTGAGTAACCTTTGTTCTGCCATTTGCGTATTGGCGAGCGATCTCTGAATCCGGGAACATATCCTTCACGGATTTGTTGTAGACATCCGCAAATGAGAACGGGATGTTGCTTCCAGCTATCAGCATAGCCATCTTTGCCTCAGCATAAGTTACACCATCGGGTCTCCATTTTGCGAGATGGCCCATAATACTGGGTTGTGAACGATGCTGCGCTGCGGACGCTTTGTGCTTCGCTGACCGTTCATGACTGAGTATATCCGTTCGGCCGCCGTGTTCAATGGAGAAGTCTGTTCTACTAAATTTACAGGCAACATACCCCTTCCCCTTCGAACTCTCCTGGATAAACTGAAATTCTTGTTTCCAATCGTTCTGGAACTCGCATAGCTCGGTCGGTAGAGCGGCCGTGCCAGCAACTTGAGGGTTGCAGGTTCAATTCCCGCTTCCGCCATCCTAGTCACTGCCGTTGTGTCCTCGGGCAAGACACTTTACCCACCTGCTCCCAGTGCCACCCACACTGGTTTAAATGTAAAAATTAGATATTGGGTTTCACTATGTAAAGCGCTTTGAGTCACTAGAGAAAAAGCGCTATATAAATATAATTCACTTCACCTCATTTCTTCATTTTGCTCGTAGACGGTGTAATACATTGCGTTGGAGTCAATAACCAGGCAACGTGATGAAGTTACGTCTCTTTAATGTGGGCTTCAGAACAGACTCCCTAATGCATGTTCCTTGACTGCACTTAAATGTAGAATATATGTAGAATATATTTACATTATATTCTATTCTATGTACAGTAGATGGCAGTATTGTCCTGTTTAAGAGGGTGACAACATTGCTGAGTCAGGTGCTCGTGGAGCTGGAGGGGGCGTGGCCTCCAGCTCCGCCTGAATTTCGGGAGATTTTCGGGGGAAAATTTGTCCCGGGAGGTTTTCAGGAGAGGCGCTGAATTTCGGAGGTCTCTCGGAAAATCCGGGAGGGTTGGCAAGTATGGACATGCGTCATCATACACGTTATTTTACCGCAAAAGTTTTCAACACGATAATTTGCGCGAAATTTAAAATTGCAATTTAGTAAACTGCATGTGTTGCAATGTTAATATTTCATCATTGATGTATAAACTATCAGACTGCGTGGTCACAAGTAGTGGCTTTCAGTAGGCCTTTAATACTGCTTGAGAGAGAGAGAGAGAGAGGGAGAGTGTGAGAGAGAGAGGGAGGGGGGCGGAGTCAGCTGACAAAGAGGAGGAGAAAGCTACCTTAGGTCCACTCGCCTTCCCGCTCCTCCACCCTCCAGTCACTCATATATCCCCCGAGGTGCTCGTTGGTTCGGCGTTTCACGGAACTTGGACTTATTTCTGCCCGTGCTTTGGATCCGGACGAGCAAACGCAGGTAGGCAAAGCCTCGTCGGCAGCTTTGTGGGAGAAATACAAACAAATATAGTTTGACACGAGACGCGTTCAATGGAATTGTAATTATTACCACCGCCTTTGGCTTAATTGTGATTTCAACTAGACGTGCTAATTGTTTCTATGGCGCTCTGCTATCTGTTTTGTAATCGGATTAGACAAGAGGTGGAGGGTATGGCGACATAAACATGACTTGCTGCGTCCGCTTTGATGTCCCATTGTGTTAATTGGGTCGATACACGCCACCATGTGACTTACGAAAGTCTCGTTACCTACTGGACTTGAACGCACCGTCCTCATCCCATCCTCAGCTGCTCAGTCCGCCTTATTGTGTCTTTTTTTCTTCTTGTCTTCTCTCAGAAGATGTTTATCTTCCTGCTCCTTGTCGCGGCTCTGATGCTGAGCGCACAGCCCGCAGTGTCCGGTGCCAGCACCAACAAACGGCTGAGCACCGTGGCCCAGTACGCCAAGGACAGATCCTGGAACAGATACAGAGATGTGAGTTTGTTGGGAGAAACTAAATGTAATTATAGTGTGTGTGTGTGTGTGTGTGTGTGTGTTCTTGTATTTATATCCTTCTTGAGACACCAACAAGGCAAAGTACCTTCCATATGAGGACATAAATCATGATCCCAATACAGAAAACCATCGCATCTCTAATAGAGAGCCAAATACTGGAGTCCGTGAACATTGCTCCAAAGTCAGGATTTTTTTGTTGATTTAATGTGCAGCCGGGTTGCGCAAAGTGCGGCACAGGGGCCTTCTACGGTCCGTGACTTGTTTGGAAATGACAAAAAACAAAAAATAGAGATCTCATTTGCACCGCTGGTGGTGAAATCTATCAAAATGAGGGTGGTCCCAAAAAGGAGGAGTTCTTCACATTGACTGTGTGTCGGTTTTAAAAGTGCTCCCCCTCTGGTCAACATCATCAATCAATCAAAAGTTTATTTATACAACCCTAAATCACTAGTGTCTCAAAGAGCTGTACAAGCCACAACGACATCCTCGGCTCAGATCCCACATCAGGGGCAGGAAAAACTCAACCGTATGGGATATAGTGAGAAAACTTGGAGGGAACCCTCCCATCTTCTATATGAGGACCGGTGAACCAGTTAGGACCATAATCATGATACCAATACAGAAAACCATCGCATCTCTAATAGAGAGCCAAATACTGGAGTCCGTGAACATTGCTCCAAAGTCAGGATTTTTTTGTTGATTTAATGTGCAGCCGGGTTGCACAAAGTGCGGCACAGGGGCCTTCTATGGTCCGTGACTTGTTTGGAAATGACAAAAAAACAAAAATAGAGATCTCATTTGCACCGCTGGTGGGGAAATCTATCAAAATGAAGGTGGTCCCAAAAAGCAGGAGTTCTTCACATTGACTGTGTGTCAGTTTTAAAAGTGCTCCCCCTCTGCTCAACATCATCAATCAATCAAAGTTTATTTATACAGGCCTAAATCACGAGTGTCTCAAAGGGCTGTACAAGCCACAACGACATTCTCGGCTCAGATCCCACATCAGGGCAAGGAAAAACTCAACCCAATGGGATACAGTGAGAAACCTTGGAGGGAACCCTCCCATCTTCTATATGAGGACCGGTGAACCAGTTAGGACCATAATCATGATACCAATACAGAAAACCATTGCATCTAATAAAGAGCGAAATACTAGAGTCCGTGAACATTGCTCCAAAGTCAGGATTTTTGGTTGATTTATTGTGCAGCCGGGTTGCACAAAGTGCGGCACAGGGGCCATCTGTGGTCCGTGACTCATTTGGAGATTACAAAAACCAAAAAAATAGAGATCTCATTTGCACCGCTGGTGGTGAAATTTATCAAAATGAGGGTGGTCCCAAAAAGGAGGAGTTCTTCACATTGACTGCGTGTCGGTTTTAAAAGTGCTCCCCCTCTGGTCAACATCATCAATCAATCAAAAGTTTATTTATACAGCCCTAAATCACTAGTGTCTCAAAGAGCTGTACAAGCCACAACGACATCCTCGGCTCAGATCCCACATCAGGGCAAGGAAAAACTCAACCCAATGGGATACAGTGAGAAACCTTGAAGGGAACCCTCCCATCTTCTATATGAGGACCGGTGAACCTGTTAGGACCATAATCATGGTCCCAATACAGAAAACCATCGCATCTAATAAAGAGCGAAATACTAGAGTCCGTGAACATTGCTCCAAAGTCAGGATTTTTGGTTGATTTATTGTGCAGCCGGGTTGCACAAAGTGCGGCACAGGGGCCATCTGTGGTCCGTGACTCATTTGGACATTACAAAAACCAAAAAAATAGAGATCTCATTTGCACCGCTGGTGGTGAAATCTATCAAAATGAAAGTGGTCCCAAAAAGGAGGAGTTTTTCCACATTTACTGTGTGTCAGTTTTAAAAGTGCTCCCCCTCTGGTCAACATCATCAATCAATCAAAGTTTATTCATACAGGCCTAAATCACGAGTGTCTCAAAGAGCTGTACAAGCCACAATGACATCCTCGGCTCAGATCCCACATCAGGGCAAGGAAAAACTCAACCCAATGGGATACAGTGAGAAACCTTGGAGGGAACCCTCCCATCTTCTATATGAGGACCGGTGAACCAGTTAAGACCATAATCATGGTCCCAATACAGAAAACCATTGCATCTAATAAAGAGCGAAATACAAGAGTCCGTGAACATTGCTCCAAAGTCAGGATTTTTTGTTGATTTACTGTGCAGCCGGGTTGCACAAAGTGCGGCACAGGGGCCATCTGTGGTCCGTGACTCGTTTGGACATTACAAAAAACAAAAAATAGAGATCTCATTTGCACTGCTGGTGGTGAAATCTATCAAAATGAAGGTGGTCCCAAAAAGGAGGAGTTTTTCCACATTTACTGTGTCAGTTTTAAAAGTGCTCCCCCTCTGGTCAACATCATCAATCAGTCAAAGGTTATTCACACAGGCCTAAATCACGAGTGTCTCAAGGGCTGTACAAGCCACAACAACATCCTCGGCTCAGATTCCACATCAGGGCAAGGAAAAACTCAACCCAATGGGATACAGTGAGAAACCTTGGAGGGAACCCTCCCACCTTCCATAAGAGGACAGGTAAACAAGTTAGGACCACAATCATGGTCCCAATACAGAAAACCATCACATTTAATAGAGAGCCAAATACTAGAGTCCGTGAACATTGCTCCAAAGTCAGGATTTGTTGTTGATTTAATGTGCAGCTGGGTTGCCCAAAGTGCGGCACAGGGGCCATCTGTGGTCCGTGACTCGTTGGTCATCGGCCTTAAGCACATGACAGAAAAATAAAAAATTGAGATCTCATTGAAATCTATCAAAATAAGGGTGGTCCTAAAAAGGAGGGATTTTTCACCTTGACTGTGTGTCTGTTTTAAAAGGGCTCCCCCTCTGGTCAACATTATCAATCAATCAATCAATCAATCAATCAATCAATCAATCTAAGTTTATTTACATAGCCCTTTACGATAGGAAAAACTCAACCCAATGGGCTACAATGAGAAACCTTAGAGTGGACCGCAGATGTGGGGACCCTTCAGTATTTTATACATAAGTAGTAAAACCTTAAAGTCACATCTTAAGTGCACAGGAAGCCAGTGCAGGTGAGCCAGTATAGATATATATATATATATAAAGGTATATACAGTATAGGTATACATATACTGTATATAAAGGTATATACAGTATAGGTATACATATAAATAAAGTTATATACAGTATAGGTATATTATATGTATGTATGTGTGTGTATATATATATGTATATATATATATACACAGTATAGGTATATATATATATATATATATATATATATAAAGGTACCGGTATATACAGTTTAAGCGTAATATGATCAAACTTTCTTGTTCTTGTCAAAAGTCTTGCAGCTGCATTTTGTAACATATGAAATAACAAGTGCGTGTAGGAAATTGATGTATGCGTAATTTTTCCAAAATTAATAACAAATTTAACTTTAAAAATATGTATATACAGACATACTGTAATAACCTGAAGTAAACGATGAAGATTAAAAAATAATTACCAACAAAAAAATGCAAATTGTTTTTTTAACTCGAAGCTGTGTGTCGACTTTTTTCTTATAAAATTTGGAATAATTTCTCATTTTTTCCGCTTCTGTAATATTGCAATATTTTCTCTTAAATTATTACTTTTTTATGTATACATATTACTTTTTAATGCAAAATGGGGACATTTGTCATATACAATTCTGACTTTTATCACAATATCGCCACTTTTTTTGTTGTTCTTGTAAAACAGTGACATCATTTGAGTAAAATCATAACTTTTGTCATAATTTTGCCAAGTGAAATTCTGATTATTTTTATAATATTGACAACATTTTTAAGTTTTCTTATAAAGGTGTGACTTTTGTCTAGTAAAATTATGACTCTTTTCTTAAAATTGCCAACTTTTTAAGTTAGCGTACCAATGATTGTCACACACACCAAGTGTGTGAAAATGTGTCCTCTGCATTTGACCCATTCCCTTGTTCACCCCCTGGGAAGTGAGGGGAGCAGTGGGCAGCAGGTGTCCCGTGCCCGGGAATCATTTATGGTGATTTTAAGCTTTTCTTGTAAAATCGCGACTGTTATTGAGTAAAATTCCATATTTTAACATAATATTACACACATTTTTGTTTTTTCTTGTAAAGTTTTGGCTCGCGTTGAGTAAAATGACAACTTTTATTATAACACTGCCAAAATTCTAAGTTTTACTTGTGAAATTGTGACCATTTTCTTGTGAAATGCCAACTCATTTTTTACAAGTTTTTTTTATATTTCATAGTTTGTGTATATTATTAATGTAAATACAAAACTTTATATATCTAGAAAAGGTGGTCCTAGAGAGGTAGGCATTTTTCGGAGGTCTCAAGAATGTAACAAATACAAGAATGTGTGTGTGTGTGTGTGTGTATGTGTGTGTGTGTGTGTCGCTATGCCCTTCATACACTCTGTGAGTACTGGCAGCAGGCAGCATCCACCTTGTAATGTTGACACTCAGCATGATGACATGTTTGTGTGACTTTCATCAACATTTGGACCTGTCATACCCCCTTTACACCCAAGTTGTGTACTGTTTTCAACTCAGAAGTATTGCTTATCTCAGACCTGGGCAAAATACGCCCTTTACGATTTTCAATCCGGCCACGCCAGATGTTCTACATCAGGGGTGCCCACACTTTTTCTGCAGGCGAGCTGCTTTTCAATTGACCAACTCGAGGGGATCTACCTCATTTATATATATCATTTATATTTATTTATTTATGAAAGAGACATTTTTGTAAACAAGTTAAATGTGTTTAATGATAATACAAGCATGTGTAACACATATAGATGTCTTTCTTTCACGAAGACAAGAATATAAGTTGGTGTATTACCTGATTCTGATGACTTGCATTGATTGGAATCAGACAGTAATGATGATAACGCCCACATTTTCAAATGGAGGAGAAAAAAAGTTGTCCTTTCTGTACAATACCACATGAAAGTGGTTGGTTTTTGGCATCTAATTCATCCAGCTTCCATACACTTTACAAGAAAAACATTGGCGGCAAATTCCGTAGCTTGCTTGATTGACATTCACGGCACCCGAGGGTCTTGTGAGATGACGCTGGCTGCTGCCAGTTCATTATTATGAAAAAATGACAGAGAGGAAGGCGAGAAACACTTTTTATTTCAACAGACCTTCGCGCCGTCCCGTCCGTCAAAACTCTAAAGGCCGACTGCACATTTCCTATCTTCACAATAAAAGCCCTGCTTCATGCTGCCTGCGCTAACTAAATAAGAGTCTCAGAAAGCTGGCGTGCACAAGTGATGTGCACGCCAGCTTTCTGAGGGATCGCTTGTGCACGCCAGTTTTCCGAGACTCTGTATTTAGTTAGCGCAGGCAGCATGAAGCAGGGCTTTTATTGTGAAGATAGGAAATGTGCAGTCGGCCTTTAGAGTTTTGACGGAAGGTACGGCGCGAGAGTCTGTTGAAATAAAAAGTGTTTCTCGCCTTCCTCTCGGTCATATTTTCATAATAATGATCTTGCAGCAGCCAGCGTCATCTCACAAGACCCTCCGGTACCGTGAATGTCATTTAAGTGACGTCTTGGTGAAGAGTGATGATCACTAATTTTTAGGTCTATTTTTTTTTAAAAGCCTGGCTGGAGATCGACTGACACACCCCCCGCCGTCGACTGGTAGCTCGCGATCGACGTAATGGGCACCCCTGTTCTACATCATTTTTTTTTTAGACCTTTAACATCCAAACTGTCTCCACCATTATGCTGTTTTTAAATGACCCTAGGTCTTGAACTAGAGAGAGTATTTCAATGGTCAAAATCTGCACTTTTGGGTGTCATAGGAGTTATTATGGCAATCTACGTCAAAGCAGAGTGGGCGGGGTTTGTTTTCAGAGCAGCCAGCCCGAAAGGCGTGTGTCATACAAAGGTGCGGAAGTAGATTTTTACATGATAATATATCATATTGTAGGTGTTTATTACACTTTGCTGTTTTTTACGTTTTTGTTGTGTTTTGATTGATTGTAAAAGATACACAACTATTGAGGAGCTGGTCTGAGAAGTATAGGGAGGAGTGACATTCATAGGTTCTTAATATTCAGTGTTTTATTGTTCGTAGTTAATGTTGAGAATCCGACTTTCTTTCTTAGTTTATTTCGAACATGAACATACTTACAACATAATACATCGGACTATTTCATATCATTTCACATCACATCATGTCCGAAAAAGGAGTAGGAAGAAGCAAAGCTTATTTAATCCTTCCCCTTTCCCACGTCAGAGCGTTTACAAATATATACATTCATTTACTGACCTTTTTATAGTATGATTGTAAAATGACATCCGTGAGTGAGTAATACAACAGTTTTGTAATATGTAATTAATTAATTCAGTCATTATTAACATACTGAGATGAGGAATATCTTATTTTCAATAAGGTTGAAAGTGTTTCTCATAATTCTTCTTCTTTGTACTTTGTAAGCACTATTAATTTAAACATCCTCTTAAAGTGGATCATATCAGTACAATGTTTAACTTCTTTACTTAATCCATTCCATAATTTAATTCCACACACTGATATGCTAAAGGTTTTAAGTGTTGTACGTGCATACAAATGTTTTAAATGATATTTTCCTCTAAGGTTATATTTCTCCTCTTTAGTTGAGAAGAATTGTTGTACATTCTTTGGTGGCGGGTTATAATTTACTTTGTACATCATTTTAGCTGTTTGCATTTTTACCAAATCAGCGAACTTTAATATTTTTGACTCAATAAATAAAGAGTTTGTATTTTCTCTATATCCATTGATCTTTTTTTGTAACACAGTTAACGAATGTAGCGCACATTTGTAGTTATTTCCCCATATTTCTGCACAATAAGTCAGATATGGTAACACTAGCGAGCAGTAGAGAATATAAAGTGATTTTTGGCCCAGGACGTATTTTGTTTTATTCATTATTGAAATGTTTTTGCCACCTTATGTTGTATGTTTTGTATATGAGATTTCCAGTTAATTTTATCATCTATTAATACTCCCAAAAATCTGGTTTCTTTTACCCTTTCAATATCTACTCCGTCTATTTGTATTAGTGTCTGATGCTCTTTTCTACTGTTACCAAATAGCTTTCTTTCTTTATTTTAAAGTACATTTTGGTCTCCCATTCGGTAAAAAGCTGTAAATTCCATTCCATTTTTTTAGGCCAATCAATCAATCAATCAAGCAAACTTTATTTATATAGCCCTTACTCACGAGTGTCTCAAAGGGCTGCACTAGCCACACTGACATCATTGGCTCAGATCCCACATCAGGGCAAGAAAAAACTCAACGCAATGGGATGACAATTAAAAACCTTGGAGGGGACCACAGAAGTGGCTAGCTCTACAGTATGTACATATTGCATCGTTATGCCTCATTTGTCGGTATATTTGAGCTGATTTAATATCCCTTACTTTTATCCTCTTTGTAGTTACATGTCTCATGACACCTTGTCTGTATGTAATATTGGCTGCATTTCAGATAGTTGTTTGTGTGCCATGTTGTTCCAGACCACAGGAAACATTGCCTAGCTTGCCAAAGATTGCAATAAATTTATCAAAAGAAGGCATCCTGCTGTTTCCTTTTAACTTGGCCACACACATCCATCTATACCTTTGGCCATTAAAAGCCAGTCATTTCCAGGACTTTTCTCCCCTTCTGATAAGCCTCAGACTTAGGGCTGGGCGATATATCGATATATTCGATATATCGCGGGTTTGTCTCTGTGCGATATAGAAAATGACTGTCGTGATATTCGAGTATACATAAATTTACCATAGATTGATTAACGTGAACCCCGACTTAAACAAGTTGAAAATCTTATTGGGGTGTTACCATTTAGTGGTCAATTGTACGGAATATGTACTGTACTGTGCAATCTACTAATAAAAGTCTCAAACAATCAATCAAACACTCTCACAGTTGCTTCTAGCTGCTGGCATTACACTACAGGCGTTTCCCACTCTTTTTTTGTCTCTCCTTCTCACAGAGACATAAAACAAGCACACCTTCTTACATACGTCACGTGTGAAACGTCACACGCTCCCGCGGAGCAGACAGTTAGCGACATGGTAACGTTATGTGTGATGCTGACTGTGCGGTGCGGGTGTTAATACGAGAGAGAGAGAAGGTGTGAATCTGGTACCAAATGGAGGAAACATTAATTCCCAAGAAAAACAGCACAGGGTTCATCATCTGGCGGTGGTTTGGCTTCAAGCGGGAAGATTTTGAATATTTATGCGGCAAAAGCGTTGCTACAAAAACTATTGTAGTGGCGTTCTGTACAAAAAGTACACCTTTTAATTTAGTGTTGTTTTGATGTCATCTTCATGACATCATGCAAAAAAGTGCACTAATAGCCTGTTTTAAAATGTCTCTGACAATCTTGCACTTTCTGTTTTGAAATGACATGAATGTGTGCGCCACTGCTTAATAACTTTAATAAACACACTTTTGGTAAATTGACTTAGTTGTGCAATTAATGCAGTATGAAGAAGAATGTTTTAATGTAGACACATAGAATCATCATACTGCTGTGATTATATGCATCAAGTGTTTATTCAAGGCTAAGGCAAAATATGGAGATATACAAACCCTGTTTCCATATGAGTTTTTATGAAGCCACGCTGTTGTGACACGTGCTGAATGTGCTTTGGCATTGTCATGCTGTATGTACCTTTCAGCATTAATGGTGCCTTCACAGATGTGTAAGTTACCCACTAATGCACCCCCATACCATCACAGATGCTGGCTTTTGAACTTTGCGTCGATAACAGTCTGGATGGTTCGCTTCCCCTTCGGTCATGATGACACAATGTTGAAAATTTCCAAAAACAATTTGAAATGTGGACTCGTCAGACCACAGAACACTTTTCCACTTTGCATCAGTCCATCTTAGATGATCTCGGGCCCAGAGAAGCCGGCAGCATTTCTGGATGTTGTTGATCAATGGCTTCCGCTTTGCATAGTAGAGCTTTAACTCGCTCTCACAGATGTAGCGACGAACTGCATTTAGTGACAGTTGTTTTCTGAAGTGTTTCTGAGCCCATGTGGTGATATCCTTTAGAGGTTGACGTCGGTTTTTGATACAGCGCCGTCTGAGAGATCGAAGGTCATGGTCATTCAATGTTGGTTTCTGGCCATGCCGCTTACGTGGAGTCATTTCTCCAGATTCTCTGAACTTAAGGCTAAGGCAAAATATCGAGATATATATCGTGTATCGTGACATGGCCTAAAGATATCGAGATATTAACAAAAGGCCATATCGCCCAGCACTACCCTGATTTACTAATGTTTTCCGATGTTGTAAAAATGTGTAGACTAAATATAAAATTTTGACATTTCTGTCAACGAAGATATGTTTCAACCTGCGTCAAATAGTCATTTTGATAGTAGGCTATTCCAGCTAATATAGTCACTGTGTTGCCTTCATTATAAGGCTTCATTATATAAGGCTTTTAATTTCTCGCGGCTCCAGACAGGTTTGTCTTTTGTGTTTTTGGTCCAATTTCAACTTTAAACCTTCAATGTTTTGGGTTGCTGACCCCTGCTATAAACGGTTGCACTTAGCGAATGACGAACCCGCCCAGAGTGAGCGGCGACACGGGTATTTAACGCGGCGTGATTAGCGCCGATTCTCATGTGGAAAAATTAATGACCAAGTAAGCTTAGCAACCCTGCCAGCAACAAAACTAGACTTAATTCTAGCAAGAATAATACTAGACTTAAATTAAGGATCATGACATCATTGCTTTGCACACTTTGTCCCTTTGACCACTAGCTCTGAATAACTTTGGTTGGAAACCTCTATAAAGTAAAAATAAAGATGTCTTTGAATTAACGAAAGTGAATGTGAGGTTATAAATCACACATCTCACCTGTATAGTAGAAGGTTGTGTCATACATACATACATACATACATATATACACATTTTTTCTCTAAGTTTGGCCCTCCCGAGCCAAAATAATTGCCCAGGCCTGTTCTAGTTGGTCAAATGATGGTGGGCGGGGCATCAAAATAATAACAATATTTCGGGGCTGTACATCTAATTATGAAATGAACATATCCTGGCTGAACTACTGTTATATAGGTATTGGGAAAGAACATGATTTAGAATAGAATAGAAAGTACTTTATTGATCCCTGGGGGAAATTCAGCACTACAGTTCTCGTATAATAGACAATAAACACTTAGGTACTTTTTACATGTCAAATACAGTCAATTATACATCATTATTCACTTGTGAATAATATAAATACAGTCTATTATACATCATTATTCACTTGTGAATATAAATACAGTCTATTATACAGCATTATTCACTTGTGAATAATATAAATACAGTCTGTTATACATAATTATTCACTTGTGAATAGTATAAATACAGTCTGTTATATAGCATTATTCACATGTGAATAATATAGATACAGTCTAGTAAACATCATTTTTCACTTGTGAATAATATAAATACAGTCTGTTATACGGCATTATTCGCATGTGAATAACATAATTACATTCTATTTTACATCATTATTCACTTGTGAATAATATACATACAATCTATAATACAGCATTATTCACATGTGAAATTTATAAATACAGTCTGTTATACATCATTATTCACTTGCGAATAATATAAATACAGTCTTATAAAACATTATTCACTTGTGAATAATATAAATACAGTCCATTATACAGCATTATTCACATGTGAATAACATAAATACAGTCTATTACGCATCATTATTCACATGTGAATAAAATAAATACAGTTTATTATACATCTTTATTCACATGTGAATAATATAAATACAGTCTATCACACATCATTATTCACATGTGAATAATATAAATACAGTCTATTATACATCATTATTCACTTGTAAATAATATAAATACAGTCTATTATACATCATTATTCACATGTGAATAATATAAATACAGTCAATTATACATCATTATTCACTTGTGAATAATATAAATACAGTCTATTATACAGCATTATTCACTTGTAAATAATATAAATACAGTCTATTATACATCATTATTCACATGTGAATAGTATAAATACAGTCTATTATACATCATTATTCACTTGTAAATAATATAAATACAGTCGATCATACATCATAAATTCACATGTGAATAATATAAATACAGTCTATTATACATCATTATTCACTTGTGAATAATATAAATACAGTCAATCATACAGCATTATTCAGATGGGAATAATATAAATAGAGTCTATTATACAGCATTATTCACATGTGAATAATATAAATACAGTCTATTATACATCATTATTCACTTGTAAATTATATAAATACAGTCGATCATACATCATTATTCACATGTGAATAATATAAATACAGTCTATTATACATCATTATTCACTTGTGAATAATATAAATACAGTCAATCATAAAGCATTATTCACATGGGAATAATATAAATAGAGTCTATTATACAGCATTATTCACATGTGAATAATATAAATACAGTCTATTATACATCATTATTCACATGTGAATACAATAAATACAGTCTATATAAAGCATTATTCACATGTGAATAAAATAAATACAGTCTATAAACATCATTATTCACTTGTGAATAATATAAATACAGTCTATTATACATCATTATTCACTTGTGAATAATATAAATACAGTCAATCATACAGCATTATTCACATGGGAATAATATAAATACAGTCTATTATACATCATTATTCACATGTGAATAATATAAATACAGTCTATTATACATCATTATTCACATGTGAATAATATAAATGCAGTCTATTATACATCATTATTCACTTGTGAATAATATAAATACAGTCAATCATACAGCATTATTCACATGTGAATAATATAAATAGAGTATATTATACAGCATTATTCACATGTGAATAATATAAATGCAGTCTATTATACATCATTATTCACTTGTGAATAATATAAATACAGTCTATTATACATCATTATTCACTTGTGAATAATATAAATACAGTCAATCATACAGCATTATTCACATGGGAATAATATAAATAGAGTCTATTATACAGCATTATTCACATGTGAATAATATAAATACAGTATATTATACATCATTATTCACATGTGAATAATATAAATACAGTCTATTATACATCATTATTCACTTGTAAATAATATAAATACAGTCGATCATACATCATTATTCACATGTGAATAATATAAATACAGTCTATTATACATCATTATTCACTTGTGAATAATATAAATACAGTCAATCATACAGCATTATTCACATGGGAATAATATAAATGCAGTCTATTATACATCATTATTCACTTGTGAATAATATAAATACAGTCAATCATACAGCATTATTCACATGTGAATAATATAAATAGAGTATATTATACAGCATTATTCACATGTGAATAATATAAATGCAGTCTATTATACATCATTATTCACTTGTGAATAATATAAATACAGTCTATTATACATCATTATTCACTTGTGAATAATATAAATACAGTCAATCATACAGCATTATTCACATGGGAATAATATAAATAGAGTCTATTATACAGCATTATTCACATGTGAATAATATAAATACAGTCTATTATACATCATTATTCACATGTGAATAATATAAATACAGTCTATTATACATCATTATTCACTTGTAAATAATATAAATACAGTCGATCATACATCATTATTCACATGTGAATAATATAAATACAGTCTATTATACATCATTATTCACTTGTGAATAATATAAATACAGTCAATCATACAGCATTATTCACATGGGAATAATATAAATAGAGTCTATTATACAGCATTATTCACATGTGAATAATATAAATACAGTCTATTATACATCATTATTCACATGTGAATAAAATAAATACGGTCTATATAAAGCATTATTCACATGTGAATAAAATAAATACAGTCTATAAACATCATTATTCACTTGTGAATAATATAAATACAGTCTATTATACACCATTATTCACTTGTGAATAATATAAATACAGTCAATCATACAGCATTATTCACATGGGAATAATATAAATACAGTCTATTATACATCATTATTCACATGTGAATAATATAAATACAGTCTATTATACATCATTATTCACATGTGAATAATATAAATGCAGTCTATTATACATCATTATTCACTTGTGAATAATATAAATAGAGTATATTATACAGCATTATTCACATGTGAATAATATAAATAGAGTATATTATACAGCATTATTCACATGTGAATAATATAAATGCAGTCTATTATACATCATTATTCACTTGTGAATAATATAAATACAGTCTATTATACATCATTATTCACTTGCGAATAATATAAATAGTGTATCATACAGCATTATTCACATGTGAATAGTATAAATACAGTCTATTATAAAGCATTATTCACTTGTGAATAATATAAATACAGTGTATTATACATCATTATTCAAGTGTGAATAATATAAATACATTATACATTTAAGTACAGTCAAAAAGGAACACATGCCCTTTGACATATCAGGGCCATTTAATGAAGACTTGACATTGAATTATTATATATGGCTCCTTTAAGTCGCGGTCCTTCTTCTTTTTCCCCATGTATAGTTGTGTGCTACGCAGTAATTACACTGTTTTTGTGTTCATAAGCGATGTGCAACGATGTCGTTGTCGTGTTAGCGAATGCGTGAATTGTATCTTTTATTTTATCCCTCCCCAACCGCAATAATAATTGAGAGACTCTCCAGCCTTGGCAGCTGTGCAATCATCGATGTCAGCGCAGTAACGACCGGCCTTATCACGCTCGCCGCTCCCCCACGAAGCGCGCACGGCCAAATGCGGAATCCTCGGGAGGTTTCAGCCAACTGTAAGCTACCTTTGGCCTTATTAGAGCTGGTCGTCCTCAAGCAGTGCAGCCGCGATGTGAGAGCCAGAATTAGTCCCAACCTTACATTAACTGGGCTTTGCACCGTGTGTAGTCCTGTTTAAAATGTTCTTCCTGTGCAAGTGGAAGTCACTAAGCTGCAAACCGTCAGCGGAAAAGTAGATGACAGCATCGGGGAGGAGAGGAGCAAAGAAGAAGAAAGAGAGGCTGTGACATTTGTGTTTAATGATGCCACAAGCAGGAGATGCCGATGTGTTTACTTAGTTGCAGCGTGTTGTCTGCTGCGTTGCGTAAAGAAGAAGAAGAAGCAGCTCGCTGTGATTTTCTTGTTTTCTTGACAGCTGAATGAGAAAATACACCCTTTGTATTGACACATAACAATTTTGCCTTTTCAGAAGGTACATGTTTTGTTTGCGCAGGTGAAAATGGAGTTCAGTACTAGTCCATCGTAGGGCTGGGCGATACGGCCTTTTTTTAATATCTCGATATTTTTAGGCCATATCACGATACATGATATATATCCCCATAGTTTGCCTTAGCTTTGAACGAACACTTGATGCATATAATCACAGCAGTATGATGATTCTATGTGTCTACATTGAAACATTCTTCTTCATACTGCATTAATATATGCTACTTTTAAACTTTCATGCAGAGAGGGGAATCACAACTAAAAGTGTATTTATTAAGCAGTGGCACACACATTCATGTCATTTCAAAACAGAAAGTGCAGGATTGTCAGAGACATTTTTAAAACAAGCTATTAGTGCACTTTTGTGCATGATGTCACTAAGATGACATCAAAACAACACTAAATAAAAGTGCACAGTTTGTACAGAACGCCACTACACTAGTTTAAAACAAGTAAAGTGCACTTTTGTGCATGATGTCACTAAGATGACATCAAAACAACACTAAATAAAAGTGCACATTTTGTACAGAACGCCACTACTTTAGTTTAAAACAAGTGCACTTTTGTGCATGATGTCACACAAGATATTTCATCCATCCATCCATTTTCTGCCGCTTATTCCCGTTCGGGGTTTCGGGGGGCGCTGGCGCCTATCTCAGCTACAATCGGGCGGAAGGCGGGGTACACCCTGGACAAGTCGCCACCTCATCGGAGGGCCAAGATATTTCAATAACTGTCAAATAAAAATGAGCTGCATAATAGGAAATCAAATAGTGTATGTCAATGGTGTCCAAACTTTTTCCACAGAGGGCCGCACACGGAAACATTTAAGCATGCGGGGGCCAATTTGATAATTTTCATTTTCAAACCATAACAAATTATATAAATTTTTTTTTAATACTTAGGGCTCCTGGGGAGCTTAGAGCGTAGCGTCTCAGTCACTGAAATGTTCAAAATAAGTCAAATTATTATTTCTCATTTAATGCTTACAGTAAATCTCTATATCAACTTGAGGTTGATATAAAGTAAAACAAATAGGATTTTATGCCTTTTCTGTCAAAGACAACTTCGTTTTTTATAGTAAAACAGAAATATGCGGTATTTCGATAGATAGATAGTACTTTATTGATTCCTTCAGGAGAGTTCCTTTATTTAGCAATTACAGACCTCAAAGATCAATAATGCAGGACACCATTGATTTTAATTATTTAATATTTTTGAGTAATAACAGTGAAAAGTTAAATAAAATCCTACTAAATATATTTGAGATCCAAAAGGTTCCCCACTCATAAAGTGATGCATTCTTATTAGTTTTTTTTATACGGTGTTGATGTGGAAATGGTTGCTTCAGCATTTTGTGGGTATGGCACCAAACAGAGATGTTGACATGCAGAGTTTCAAGCACTCTTCATTCTCTAGCGAGTGAGATTTCAAATGATGCTACAAATTAGCAGTAATGCTACTTTTTGTAGCAAAGCTTTTGCCGCATACTCGTTCGACATCTTCCCGCTTGAAGCCAAACCACCGCCAGACGATGGAGCCGTGCTGTGTTTCTTGGGATTGAATTCTTCCTTCATTTTTTTACCTTTTCGCACCTTCTTTCTCTCGTATTACCACCCGCACCACTGCGCTAGCATCACAGCTTATGTTACCCAGTCATCTAGCTGCGGAAGCAAGTTCTCCAATCAGCTAAACAGACTCAACGCCACGGCAACGTTTTGGTGAATTTACTGAGGAATTAGTGAAACTGGAGCAATACAAAAATAATGCCATTGTAAAGTAATAATATTAACACAGACACTTGTAAATGTGTTACCATTAGAGATATCCGATAATGGCTTTTTTGACGATATCCGATATTCTGATATTGTCCAACTCTTAATTACCGATTCCGATATCAACCGATACCGATATATACAGTCGTGAAATTAACACATTATTATTCCTAATTTTGTTGTGATGCATTAAACAATGTAACAAGGGTTGTGTGGGCGGGGTTAAGGTGGGGGGCAAGGGGATGCGGTGGTGTATGTTGTACAAACCCCGTTTCCATAAGAGTTGGGAAATTGTGTTTGATGTTAATATAAACAGAATTTGCAAATCCTTTCAACCCATATTCAGTTGAATGCACTACAAAGACAACATATTGGATGTTCAAACTCATAAACTTTATTTTTTTTTTTGCAAACAGCAATTAACCTAGAATTTCATGGCTACAACACGTGCCAAAGTAGTTGGGAAAGGGCATGTTCACCACTGTGTACATCACCTTTTCTTTACAACACTTTAATAAACGTTTGGGAATTCAGGAAACTAATTGTTGAAGCTTTTAAAGTGGAATTATTTCCCATTGTAGTTTTATGTAGAGCTTCAGTTGTTCAACAGTCCGGGGTCTTCGCTGTCGTATTTTACGCTTCATAATGCGCCACACATTTTCCATGGGAGACAGGTCTGGACTGCAGGCGGGCCAGGAAAGTACCCCCAGTCTTTTTTAAGAAGCCACACTGTTGTAACACGTGCTGAATGTGACTTGGCATTGTCTTGCTGAAATAAACAGGGGCGTCCATGAAAAAGACGGCGCTTAAATTGCATCATATGTTTTTCCAAAACCTTTATGTACCTTTCAGCATTAATGGTGCCTTCACATATGTGTAAGTTACACATGCCTTGGGCACTAATGCACCCCCATACCATCACAGATGCTGGCTTTTCAACTTTGCGTCGATAACAGTCTGGATGGTTCGCTTTCCCTTTGGTCCGGATGACACAATGTCGAATATTTCCAAAAACATTTTGAAATGTGGACTTGTCTGACCACAGAACACTTTTCCACTGTGCATCAGTCCATCTTAGATGATCTCGGGCCCAGATTAAGCCTACGGCGTTTCTGGATGTTGTTGATAAATGGCTTTCGCTTTGCAAAGTAGAGCTTTAACTGGCACTTACAGATGTAGCGACAAACTGTATTTAGCGACAGTGGTTTTCTGAAGTGTTCCTGAGCCCATGTGGTGATATCCTTTAGACATTAATGTTGGTTTTTGATACAGTGCTGTCTGAGGGATCGAAGGTCACGGTCATTCAATGTTGGTTTCCGGCCATGCCGCTTACGTGGAGTGATATCTCCGGATTCTCTGAACCTTTTGATGATATTATGGACTGTAGATGTTGAAATCCCTATATTTCTTGCAATTGCACTTTGAGAAACGTTGTTCTTAAACTGTTTGACTATTTGCTCACGCAGTTGTGGACAAAGGGGTGTACCTCGCCCCATCCTTTCTTGTGAAAGACTGAGCATTTTATGGGAAGCTGTTTTTTTACCCAATCATGGCACCCACCTGTTCCCAATTAGCCCGCACACCTTTGGGATGTTCCAAATAAGTGTTTGATGAGCATTCCTCAACTTATATCAGTATTTATCGCCACCTTTCCCAACTTCTTTGTCACGTGCTGCTGGCGGCAAATTCGAAAGTTAATGATTATTTACACAAAATAATAAATGTTTATCAGTTTGAACATCAAATATCAATCAATCAATGTTTACTTATATAGCCCTAAATCACTAGTGTCTCAAAGGGCTGCACAAACCACTACGACATCCTCGGGCAAGGAAAACTCACACCCAGTGGGACATCGGTGACAATAATGACTATGAGAACGTGATACTGTGATACTGATGACTATGAGAACATATGAGAACATGATACTGTGAAAGATCAATCCATAATGGATCCAACACAGTCGCGAGAGTCCAGTCCAAAGCGGATCCAACACAGCAGCGAGAGTCCCGTTCACAGCGGAGCCAGCAGGAAACCATCCCAAGCGGAGGCTGATCAGCAGCGCAGAGATGTCCCCAGCCGATACACAGGCGAGCAGTACATGGCCACCGGATCGGACCGGACTCCCTCCACAAAGGAGAGTGGGACATAGAAGAAAAAGAAAAGAAACGGCAGATCAACTGGTCTAAAAAGGGAGTCTATTTAAAGGCTAGAGTATACAAATGAGTTTTAAGGTGAGACTTAAATGCTTCTACTGAGGTAGCATCTCGAACTGTTACCGGGAGGGCATTCCAGAGTACTGGAGCCTGAAATGAAAAAGCTCTACAGCCCGCAGACTTTTTTTGGGCTTTGGGGATCACTATGTTGTCTTTGTCAGATTTAGTTTGTGTCGAACCCCAAGATGCAGAGAATGAGGCAGGCATTGAATAAGAAAACATGATTTAATATAAATACTAAAACAAGAACAAACAAAAGGGGTACAACAAAAAGCGCGCACGAGGCAGATAACCAACTAAGAGAGCTAGCATTTCCACATTTCCAGTGAGGGTTGGACTCCGCCAAGGCTGTCCTTTGTCACCGATTCTGTTCATAACTTTTATGGACAGAATTTCTAGGCGCAGTCAAGGCGTTGAGGGGTTCCGGTTTGGTGACCGCAGGATTAGGTCTCTGCTTTTTGCAGATGATGTGGTCCTGATGGCTTCATCTGACCGGGATCTTCAGCTCTCACTGGATCGGTTCGCAGCTGAGTGTGAAGCGACCGGAATGAGAATCAGCACCTCCAAGTCCGAGTCCAGGGTTCTCGCCCGGAAAAGGGTGGAATGCCATCTCCGGGTTGGGGAGGAGACCCTGCCCCAAGTGGAGGAGTTCAAGTACCTAGGAGTCTTGTTCACGAGTGGGGGAAGAGTGGATCGCGAGATCGACAGGCGGATCGGTGCGGAGTCTTCAGTAATGCGGACGTTGTACCGATCCGTTGTGGTGAAGAAGGAGCTGAGCCGGAAGGCAAAGCTCTCTATTTACCGGTCGATCTACGTTCCCATCCTCACCTATGGTCATGAGCTTTGGGTCATGACCGAAAAGATAAGATCACGGGTACAAGCGGCCGAAATGAGTTTCCTCCGCCGGGTGGCGGGGCTCTCCCTTAGGGTGAGAAGCTCTGTCATCCGGGAGGAACTCAAAGTAGAGCCGCTGCTCTTTCACATCGAGAGGAGCCAGATGAGGTGGTTGGGGCATCTGGTCAGGATGCCACCCGAACGCCTCCCTAGGGAGGTGTTTAGGGCACGTCCAACCGGTAGGAGGCCACGGGGAAGACCCAGGACACGTTGGGAAGACTATGTCTCCCGGCTGGCCTGGGAACGCCTCGGGATCCCCAGGAAGAGCTAGACGAAGTGGCTGGGGAGAGGGAAGTCTGGGTTTCCCTGCTTAGGCTGTTGCCCCCGCGACCCGACCTCGGATAAGCGGAAGAAGATGGATGGATGGATGGAGAGCTAGCATGGGAGCTAGAAAACAAAACAAACTTAGCATTGAAGCTAGCAAAAACAAAAAGTGGGTAGCGAGCAGGAAACAGAAGTCGTACTTGTAATATGAAAACAAACTGGAAGCGGGGAACAAAAAACAGTAAGCTACAAACATCTAACAAATATAGCTTACCGGGCTGATTGACACCAGGTGTGGCCAGGCGCCAATCAGCCGCAGCTCAGGGGAAACAGCGCTCAGGGAGAAAGACAGGAAACAACAAAATAAAAGCACTGAAAGGAAATACTACACACAGAAGAAAAACTAAAACACAAACAAACCGTCAGGGACAAGTCTGACAGTCTTTGTAGCATATTCATCTGAATATGGGTTGAAAAGGATTTGCAAATCATTGTATTCTGTTTATATTTACATCTAATACAATTTCCCAACTCATATGGAAACGTGTGTATGCTGTATCGTGACATGGCCTAAAAATATTGAGATATTAATAAAAGGCCATATCGCCCAGCCTCACCAGCACCTCAGATCCTTTTTGTTTTTCGTCACTCAATCTTTTTACCTCCAATTCTCCTAAGTCATGAACTCTACATTATCACATCTGTTTTGCCTTTCATTCTCACATTTTCTCTGTCTTCGGAGCAGAGAATGACTCGGTGCCTCTTCAACCAGAACGCAATTCTTTCTCTCTGATTCTGCCCTCACCCATCACTCCCCTACTCTGCCGCTCTACTCCACATCCCTGTTGACGAGCCACTCGGAGCCTTTCTGCATATGTATGAGTGTCCATTTCAGCTGCAGAAATAGTCTAATAGTCCGAATGTAGTGGTTTATCTGGAAACCATAAGGCAAATTGGTTCTGATTTTTTTTTTTTTCAGTTATTGATATTCCACATAGTCCAGCTGTAATGTAGCGGAAAACAAGCCTAATGTTGAGAGAGTGGATTTATTTGCATTCATCCTCACTAAGAAACAACATTAGAGCTTAAAAGCATTTTCTCTCACCTTGTTATCTGCAGCAAACATACAAATGTCATCTGGTTTGTGTCGCACATCTTCATTTCCTCGCTGCAGTTAATGCATTCAGATCAGTAGTACATTTGGATAAAACGCAGAATAAATCGATAAAGAACATTAATATAAAAGCATGTGCTTTTTAGATACCCGCCACTCACTTTTATACTATGTCGATACACTTCTAGTGAACTTTAATGACATTTGGATCATCAAGTTAGACAGTGCTACCCTCCATTATTAATGAAGTTGCAGTAGACTACCAGAATATTTACCAAAACGTCTTAAAGGCCTACGGAAATGAGATTTTATTATTTAAACGGGGATAGCAGGTCCATTCTATGTGTCATACTTGATCATTTCGCGATATTGCCACATTTTTGCTGAAAGGATTTAGACAATAAAGTTTGCAACTTTTGGTCGCTACTAAAAAAGCCTTGCCTGTACCGGAAGTAGTAGACGATGTGCGCGTGACATCAGCAGTTGTGGAGCTCCTCACATCTAACATTGTTTAGAATCATGGCCACAAACGGCAAGAGCGATTCGGACCGAGAAAGCGACGATTTCCCCATTAATTTGAGCGTGGATGTAAGATTTGTGGAAGAGGAAAGTGACAGTGAAGGACTAGAAAAAAAAAAAAAAAAAAGACAGTGGGAGCGATTCAGGTGTTATTAAACAAATTTACTAGGATAATTCTGGAAAATCCCTTATCTGCTTATTGTGTCACTAGTGTTTTAGTGAGATTATACGGTCGTACCTGTACAACCTGAAGGTCGGCCCCGCACCTTTCTTCAGCACCCGTCGACGGGTGTTGGCGATGCCCATCTCTGCCCTTCGCAAGGGACCCTCTTCGAAACACATTCTTTCGAAATGATCGCTGCATAATACACTGTACTTTGTGTGTGGTCCAATCCAACCGTGTTCGCTTGACCGCTCTGTTCCATAGTAAAGCTTCACTGTCATCTTTCGGGAATGTAAACAATGAAACACCGGCTGTGTTTGTGTTGCTAAATGCACCGCTTCCCACCTACAGCTTTCTTCTTTGATGTCTCCATTTTTCATTGAATAAATTGCAAAAGATTAACCAACACAGATGTCCAGAATACTGTGGAATTTTGCAATGAAAACAGACGACGTAATAGCTGGGAACGATGCTGGAACAAAATGTCCTCTACAATCCGTGACATCACGCGCACGCGTCATCATACCGCGACGTTTCCGCAGGATATTTCGGCACAAAATTTAAAATTGCAATTTAGTAAACTAATCCGGCCATATTGGCATGTGTTGCAATGTTAATATTTCATCATTGATATATAAACTACCAGACTGCGTGGTCGGTAGTAGTGGCCTTCAGTAGGCCTTTAAATCCAGCCTATACATTTAACAATAAACTGTACAAACCAGTGTTGGCGCGAGGAATTTTCAAAATAGGGTCCCAGGAACCCCATCAAGTCATAAAAATGGGGTCCCCCAGTAAATTTTTGGGGTCCCACTTTTTTTGTAAACAAATGATAAATATATGCATTATCCTGATATATCTCACGTTCTATATTATGTTTTGGAAAAAGGTTGTCATAAACGTTACTTAATTCCTTAAAAAAATAATACAAAGGAAAATACATTTTTATGCATATGTACATTTATTCAGTTATAAACATTCATTCACTTGGAGAGCAGAAAAGAAACGGCAGATCAACTGGTCTAAAAAGGAAGTCTATTTAAAGGCTAGAGTATACAAATGAGTTTTGAGATGGGACTTAAATGCTTCTACTGAAGTAGCATCTCTAACTGATACAGGGAGGGCATTCCAGAGTACTGGAGCCCCAATAGAAAACTCTCTACAGCCCGCAGACTTTTTTTGGTTTCTGGGAATCACTAAAAAGCCGGAGTTCTTTGAAGGCAGATTTTTTTGCGTTCATTGAAGCTTCGCTTCTTGGGTTTATTGCTCGTCATGTCGAAAACAATAACACGAGGGAATCAGTTAAAATAAATAAAAATCTGCGACACGTCCGGAAATTTGCATCCTTTCTGATTTTAATGCTTAAAAAGACACAAAAGGTGCGTTAAAGGGGAACATTATCACCAAACCTATGCAAGCGTCAATATATACCTTGATGTTGCAGAAAAAAGACCATGCATTTTTTTAACCGATTTCCGAACTCTAAATGGGTGAATTTTGGCGAATTAAACGCCTTTCTGTTCATCGCTCTTTTTGCGATGACGTCAGAACGTGACGTCTCCGAGGTAATACAGCCGCCATTTTCATTTTCAACACATTACAAACACCGGGTCTCAGCTCAGTTATTTTCCGTTTTTTCGACTATTTTTTGGAACCTTGGAGACATCATGCCTCGACGGTGTGTTGTCGGAGGGTGTAACAACACTAACAGGGAGGGATTCAAGTTGCACCACTGGCCCGAAGATGCGAAAGTGTCTGCCGCCAGACCCCCGTTGAATGTACCAAAGTGTCTCCACGTTTTACCGGCGATGACAGACATGGCACAGAGATGTATGGATAACCTGCAGATGCATTTGCAACGATAGAGTCAACAAAATCACAAAGGTGAGTTTTGTTGACGTTGACCTATGTGCTAATCAGACATATTTGGTTGCGGCGTGACTGCCAGCTAATCGATGCTAACATGCTACGCTAATCGACGCTAACATGCTATTTACCGGCGGTGCTAAAACAGACATGGCACAGAGATGTATGGATAACCTGCAGATGCATTTGCAACTATATTACGTTTACTTCCACCCACATTCAATGCGAAAAAAACACTTACCAATCGAAGGATTTAAGTTGCTCCAGTGTCAAGAGATGCGAAAGTCCTGATCGTTTGGTCCGTACATTATACCGGCGATGCTAACGCAGCTTTTCGGCCATGCTATGGCTATGAATAGTGTCAATAGCTATTCGCTCAATAGCTTCAGTTTCTTCTTCAATACTTTCATACTCCAACCATCCGTTTCAATACATGTGTAATCTGTTAAATCGCTTAAGTCGCTGAAATCCAAGTCTGAATCCGAGCTAATGTCGCTATATCCTGCTGTGGTATTCGCCGTTGTTTGTTTACATTGGCAGCACTGTGTGACGTCACGGGGAAATGGATAGTCTTATCGCAAATAGCGAAAATCAAGCACTTTGTAGCTTTTTTTAGGGATATTCGGGGACCGGTAAAATTTTGAAAAAAAATTCCAAAAATACAACAGGCCACTGGGAACTGATTTTTATTGTGTTTAACCCTTTTGAAATTGTAATAATGTTCCCCTTTAACACCAACAGTGTAAACTTTGACCTAAGCTACTTCACATAATTTGCTTTGGATATAATCCATCCATCCATGTTCTATACTGCCTATTGTAAATAGATAGATAGTACTTTATTGATTCCTTCAGGACAGTTCCCTCAGGAAAATTATGCCTGAGGGGTCTATTTGGTTAACTATTTGGTGTAACAGGCTGTCCCAGCGGACTGAAGACAAAAGGCGGACTATAAACCGCATTGGTTGACAATCAACTGTGAAGGCATGAACTTTTTGTTATTCTATGGTTTCCACTGCACAACTTGACTTTCTTCAATGCTTTTCCCGTGTGACGCTTGAGAGTCCAGCTTGGAAGGAAAGAGGCTACTGACCAAGCTGCTAAATTGGATGAGGTGGCAGTGGGAATTTGCTGACTCTTCGTATTAGCTGACATGTGGAAGGCTGAGCCAGTCTAATTCTTCATACAGCCGCCTCAGCTTTGTTTGAGCGCATTGTCTTTGCCATTGATCGTGCTTTTCAAATTGTTTACGACCAATTACAAAGCCAAGTTTCTTAACTTAAAAACCAAATTACGGACACTTTGTTGTTACTGTTAGCATTGTTGCCCTTCAATAACAACATTAATTTATCTTTAATGGGTGAAGTCTGTAGCAAAAGGGAATGTGTACGTACAGCTGACTATTCCTCGTCGGAACGTAGCCCTGCTCGCAGTAAGCTTCAAATCTCTTCCATCCGCAGGATGATCAAAAACAGCCAACAATTCTTTACGAAAAACACTGAATGATTAGAGTTGAACCCCAAAGTCCTGCTAAGGGCATATGTGGCCCACTTTAGGGCAGGTCCAGAAAATAGAGAAAACATAAAGGCTATCTTGGCCCCATCGTTAGCATAGCGAGAAGGTCGGTATTGAAAAATGAACTCACATTGAACCAGGAAGCCACGACAAAGTTTAAAATCCCCCTCAAAATTCCTAGGACTGGCTATCTTGGGTTCGCGAAGGGAAGCCCGTCCTTCGGTGGCAAATGTCTCAGAAGTGCTCAAAACGAGAGTGGGAGGTGTCACCTGAACTGAACTGAAGTTGTCTAATCTCGACAGCAGATTAGCAAATGCGACACCAAGTTTGTCCTCCAAGGTGGAAAATCGGGCCTGTTTTATCGAAGGACAGACTGGATGGTAGATAGGTCTCTAGGAGGGGAAGTTTGGACCAGAATGCCGGGTTGGGGATTTGTTCCGTCGTCTGGTTTCTTCTTGGTCGGAACGTACTGTTAAGTCTGAGACTCGAGAAGGAAACGGTATGAAAGCGGAAGTACAAACTCAATGTTTTTATTGAGTGATTGATGGATACGTAGGGTTTGTATGCTACTATGTGTTTGAATTCAAACTATGTGCTGGAATTAACATATGAAGACACTGTAGGGAGTGTTGTCATGCGTGTTGAATGGTGGCGTCCAAAATCCAGAGGGGGGGGGGGGCAAAGAAGTCCGGGGTTGTAGTGCAGGACAGGGCGTCCAAAGTCCAGGCAGTGTGTCAGGGAATCAGGAGTGCAATCAGGGTTCAGGGGATATGGCAGCGGGGGCGGAGACACGGGACTGTGGAAGAAAGGAGAGACGAAGGAGATCAAAAACAAGGCACAAGGAAACAAGCACGGGAGAAAAAACGCTTGTGGGAAGTCAGAGACGTGAAGCTTACTGCGAGCAGGGCTACGTTCCGATGAAGAGCAGTCAGCCGCAAGGCTCTTTATCCTGTCATCTGTAATCACAACCAGGTGTGTTGATTGAAGATTGCCTGCATCGGTGTGTGGGTGCGGTCTGCGCTGCGCGTGTGGGGGCATGTCTGGCTGCGCTCACAGTGAAGCCGCTGAGTGCTCCCGCAGAAGAGGGAGAAACAGACTGTGCGTGCGCCGTAACAATATATGAATGACTTACCGTATTTTCCGGACCCTTGGGCACACCGCATTATAAGGTGCAATGCCGATGAATGGTCTATTTTCAATCTTTTTTCATATAAAAGATGCACCGGATTATAAGGCGCGTTAAAGGAGTAGTATTTTATTTTATTTTTTTCTAAATGTAAAACACTTCTTTGTAGTCTACATCAGTGGTCCCCAACCTTTTTGTAGCTGCGGACCGGTCAACGCTTGATAATTTGTCCCGCGGGGATCGTGGGGGGGGGTGATTTTTTTTGTTTTTTGTCATGTATAAGGGAGGTTTTTTGGGTCTGTGCACTAATTGCAAGTGTATCTTGTGTTTTTTATGTTGATTTAATTGAAAAAAAATTAAAAATACAATTTTTCTGCGGCCCGGTACCAATCGAGCGGGGGTTTGGGGCCACTGGTCTACATAACATGTAATGGTGGTTCTTTCGTCAAGATGTTGCATAGATGATGTTTTACAGCTCATCTTCAACCCGCTTTCTGACAGTCTCATCAGGATGAGGCAGTCTTATTTAAGTGGCTCACCTTCGGCAGCGTCTTTTCCCCGTTAGTTTTGTTGTAGCGGTGTAGCGTGCAAGGACGGGAGTGGAAGAAGTGTCAAAAGATGGAGGTAGCTATTTTAATGACATTCAAACTTTACTTTAATCAATAGAAGAGCAAAATCTTCTCATCCGGAATTGTGTCCTGGGAAAAATCGTCCGACCGGAACTTTGTAATAACTAAAGTTCCTCGGGTGAATAATGTAAACTCACTACACCCGTATGTTTTAGTGCAGGGGTGCCCATTACGTCGATCGCGAGCTACCAGTCGACCGCGGGGGGTGTGTCAGTCGATCTCCAGCCAGGCTTTTAAAAAAAATAGACCTAAAAATTAGTGATCATCAATCTTCACCAAGACGTCACTTAAATGACATTCACGGTACCGGAGGGTCTTGTGAGATGACGCTGGCTGCTG
The DNA here is from genome assembly GCF_033978795.1 of Nerophis ophidion. Taxonomy (NCBI): domain Eukaryota; kingdom Metazoa; phylum Chordata; class Actinopteri; order Syngnathiformes; family Syngnathidae; genus Nerophis; species Nerophis ophidion. The sequence continues at coordinate 8,741,742 of NC_084615.1, forward strand.
CAAGATCATTATTATGAAAATATGACCGAGAGGAAGGCGAGAAACACTTTTTATTTCAACAGACTCTCGCGCCGTACCTTCCGTCAAAACTCTAAAGGCCGACTGCACATTTCCTATCTTCACAATAAAAGCCCTGCCTCATGCTGCCTGCGCTAACTAAATACAGAGTCTCGGAAAACTGGCGTGCACAAGCGATCCCTCAGAAAGCTGGCGTGCACATCACTTGTGCACGCCAGCTTTCCGAGACTCTTATTTTGTTCGCGCAGGCAGCATGAAGCAGGGCTTTTATTGTGAAGATAAGAAATGTGCAGTCGGCCTTTAGAGTTTTGATGGAAGGGACGGCGCGAAAGTCTGTTGAAATAAAAAGTGTTTCTCGCCTTCCTCTCTGTCATTTTTTCATAAAAATGAACTGGCAGCAGCCAGCGTCATCTCACAAGACCCTCGGGTGCCGTGAATGTCAATCAAGCAAGCTACGGAATTTGCCGCCAATGTTTTTCTTGTAAAGTGTATGGAAGCTGGATGAATTAGATGCCAAAAACCAACCACTTTCATGTGGTATTGTACAGAAAGGACAACTTTTTTTCTCCTCCATTTGAAAATGTGGACGTTATCATCATTACTGTCTGATTCCAATCAATGCAAGTGATCAGAATCAGGTAATACACCAACTTATATTCTTGTCTTTGTGAAAGAAAGACATCTATATGTGTTACACATGCTTGTATTATCATTAAACACGTTTAACTTGTTTACAAAAATGTCTCTTTCATAAATAAATAAATATAAATGATATATATATAAATAAGGTAGATCCCCTCGAGTTGGTCAATTGAAAAGTAGCTCGCCTGCAGAAAAAGTGTGGGCACCCCTGTTTTAGTGCTTTCATGGCGAGTTTACTGACAGATATAAGTAAGAACTTTACACTACTTTATATTAGAAATGGCTACAGCGGAGGATGAATGTCCCATAACAAGAAGATAGAGAAAAAGAAAAAGCTTATTGACTACTTCGTCGTCACAGACTACAACGGCGGATTCGCGCAATTTTTCAGGACTTATGCAGATCCCAAATACAGATCAGCTGGTACCTGAAGGTACGAAAAGTTGCTTTTGCATAATATTACGACACAAAACGCCAGATAAAATTTCTTAACTTATACACACACCATAATAATACTGGTATGTTGAAGCACAGTACAATCCATCAACCGGTGCGGCTTCGTAGCTTACCAAAGTTGTACTAAAATGTTTTGATAGATTTTTGAGCGCCGTCTGTAATCGAGGTCGGTAAGCAAAACCAGAATTATTCCGTACATTTTGAGAAAAAAAAACAGATTTTACTAACCCGGAAAATACGATAATTGGAATGAGTTTGAGTTAAACATTTCTGTTAACCTGTACAGACCTTGTGCCGGTCTATTATTCGGCACATTTTGGAGGGATAGGAATTACAGTAGGTGTAGGAAGGAGACACCAGTGTGTACAGTATTTGTTATTGTGGCGATGGGTAGGGTTGTATTTAGGAAATTAACTGTTTAAATGTTTGTTTCGTCTCATTAATCGAAACCACTCTGGTGTGAGCTAGGCTCTTATTGGAAGATTAGCTGTATAATTTGTTTGTGTAAACATCTACCGTATGTCAACTTATATAATTTTAAAGCGTCCACATTGCATTGGCACAAGATTAAACTGAGGTGTTTTTAAGAACCTTGAAAATCATCCAAATCCTACGTCTTTAGTGTCTGAACCTGTCAACAAATGTTGACAGAAAGGCTGGTATTACGAGACGAGTGGGTAGCTTTCTCAAAAAGCGAGTTACATTTTTATAGTCCCTAAATCCTGGTCAGAAGGTGCACTAAACTTATTTGTGGAGGTCAAAAGCTACACTGGTAAATCTGCAGTGACTCAAATTGGAAGAAAATATAGAGTCTCTACTTTTTTTACAAGCTTTTCTTTGAGCGCTAGAATTTCGGTCTGCTCTTCCAGAATAATATTTTTGAGGTCAGGTGTCATGTTGAACTGGAGGGAAAGCCAATGTAGTTGTTCCACAATAAACTCTTCCTGCTCGCATTGCTTTCCCTGACTTGGTATGTTGGAACATAATGCTGTATATTCTCAGGGTTGAACTTTAACAAACGTACAATAAATAGCACTACTATACTAACTACTATGTAACTTTTAGCATAGTATACTATCAAGTGCCATAAGAAATATTACAAGGTGCTTTCGGAGCAGCAAAAAGACGGACATCCCAGCTTCAGCTCGGGCCGCACAATTAATCACATTTTATTCACGGTCATGATTTTGGCTGCCATGTGTAATCATCTGTGATTTTAAAGTACCAGTGTAATCTAAAAACAAGTTTATATGCTTATATGCCTAATTATGTTTCATTGTGGGCTTCACGGTGGCAGAGGGGTTAGTGCGTCTGCCTCACTATACGAAGTTCCTGCAGTCCTGGGTTCAAATCCAGGCTCGGGATCTTTCTGTGTGGAGTTTGCATGTTCTCCCCGTGAATGCGTGGGTTCCCTCCGGGTACTCCGGCTTCCTCCCACTTCCAAAGACATGCACCTGGGGATAGGTTGATTGGCAACACTAAAATTGGCCCTAGTGTGTGAATGTGAGTGTGAATGTTGTCTGTCTATCTGTGTTGGCCCTGCGATGAGGTGGCGACTTGTCCAGGGTGTACCCCGCCTTCCGCCCAATTGTAGCTGAGATAGGCGCCAGCGCCCCCCGCGACCCCGAAAGGGAATAAGCGGTAGAAAATGGATGGATGGATGGATGTTTCATTGTATTTATTAAACCATATCCAATCCAATTTACAATCCGCAAAGTATTTAAAAGCACAGTTAGACATCACAAAATGCCACAAATTCAGAATATACCATTTGGAATACCTTCGGCTATTTCCATAGACAATGGGAATGCTTCTGCACCCAGACCATAGTATCAGATCAGTCATACTGGAAATAGGCAAACATCAGACAAGAATGTGCTTTCTATCATTCACAATCTCTACAAGAGACATGAACATAGGGCTGGGCGATATATCGGTATACCCCAAATATTGCGGGTTTGTCTCTGTTCGATATAGAAATGAGTATAACGTGATATTGGAGTAGGGCTGGGCAATATATCGATACACACGATACATCGCGGGTTTGTCTCTGTTCGATATAGAAAATGAGTATAACGTGATATTGGAGTAGGGCTGGGCAATATATCGATATACACGATACATCGCGGGTTTGTCTCTGTTCGATATAGAAATGAGTATAACGTGATATTGGAGTAGGGCTGGGCAATATATCGATATACACGATACATCGCGGGTTTGTCTCTGTTCGATATAGAAAATGAGTATAACGTGATATTGGTGTAGGGCTGGGCAATATATCGATATACACGATACATCGCGGGTTTGTCTCTGTTCGATATAGAAAATGAGTATAACGTGATATTGGAGTAGGGCTGGGCAATATATCGATATACACGATACATCGTGGGTTTGTCTCTGTTCGATATAGAAATGAGTATAACGTGATATTGGAGTAGGGCTGGGCAATATATCGATATACACGATACATCGCGGGTTTGTCTCTGTTCGATATAGAAAATGAGTATAACGTGATATTGGCGTAGGGCTGGGCAATATATCGATATACACGATACATCGCGGGTTTGTCTCTGTTCGATATAGAAAATAAGTATAACGTGATATTGGAGTAGGGCTGGGCAATATATCGATATACAGGATACATCGCGGGTTTGTCTCTGTTCGATATAGAAATGAGTATAACGTGATATTGGAGTAGGGCTGGGCAATATATCGATATACACGATACATCGCGGGTTTGTCTCTGTTCGATATAGAAAATGAGTATAACGTGATATTGGAGTAGGGCTGGGCAATATATCGATATACACGATACATCGCGGGTTTGTCTCTGTTCGATATAGAAAATGAGTATAACGTGATATTGGAGTAGGGCTGGGCAATATATCGATATACACGATACATCCCGGGTTTGTCTCTGTTCGATATAGAAATGAGTATAACGTGATATTGGAGTAGGGCTGGGCAATATATCGATATACACGATACATCGCGGGTTTGTCTCTGTTGGATATAGAAAATGAGTATACCGTGATATCGGAGTAGGGCTGGGCAATATATCGATATACACGATACATCGCGGGTTTGTCTCTGTTCGATATAGAAATGAGTATAATGTGATATTGGAGTAGGGCTGGGCAATATATCGATATACACGATACATCGCGGGTTTGTCTCTGTTCGATATAGAAAATGAGTATAACGTGATATTGGAGTAGGGCTGGGCAATATATCGATATACACGATACATCGCGGGTTTGTCTCTGTTCGATATAAAAATGAGTATAACGTGATATCGGAGTAGGGCTGGGCAATATATCGATATACACGATGCATCGCGGGTTTGTCTCTGTTCGATATAGAAAATGAGTATACCGTGATATCGGAGTAGGGCTGGGCAATATATCGATATACACGATACATCGCGGGTTTGTCTCTGTTCGATATAGAAATGAGTATAATGTGATATTGGAGTAGGGCTGGGCAATATATCGATATACACGATACATCGCGGGTTTGTCTCTGTTCGATATAGAAAATGAGTATAACGTGATATTGGAGTAGGGCTGGGCAATATATCGATATACACGATACATCGCGGGTTTGTCTCTGTTCGATATAAAAATGAGTATAACGTGATATCGGAGTAGGGCTGGGCAATATATCGATATACACGATGCATCGCGGGTTTGTCTCTGTTCGATATAGAAAATGAGTATACCGTGATATCGGAGTAGGGCTGGGCAATATATCGATATACACGATACATCGCGGGTTTGTCTCTGTTCGATATAGAAAATGAGTATAACGTGATATTGGAGTAGGGCTGGGCAATATATCGATATACATGATACATCGCAGGTTTGTCTCTGTTCGATATAGAAAATGAGTATAACGTGATATTGGAGTAGGGCTGGGCAATATATCGATATACACGATACATGTCTCGGTTTGATATAGAAAATGACTATATCGTAATATTCGAGTATACGTTCTCACGCAGTTGCTTTTAGCTGCGGGCATTACACTACAGGCTCTTCTCACTCTTTCCGGTCTCTCCTTCTCACAGACAAGCAGGCGCACAAACTTACACACGTCACATCCATCACGTCATACGTCACATACGTATGCGCCCTCGCCCAGCAGAGAGGTAGCAGACTGGGTAACGTTAGCTGTGATGCTAACGTAGCCGTACGAGTGTTAATACGAGAGAAAGAAGGTGCGGATCTGGTAACAAATAAATGTAGACCTAATTCCCAATAAAAACAGCAGGGGGTCCATCGTCTGGCGGTGATTCGGCTTTAAGTGGGAATATGTCGAACAGACAACCGTAATTTGTCAAGTGTGGGGCAAAAGCGTTGCTATAAAAAGTGGCATTACTGCTAACATGTAGCATCATTTGAAAAGTCACTCACTAGAGCAGGGGTAGGGAACCAATGGCTCTAGAGCCAGATGTGGCTCTTTTGATGACTGCATCTGGCTCTCAGATAAATCTGAGCTGACACTGCTTAACACGATAAGTAATGAATCATTCCACTTGTAATCAAACTGTTAAAAATAACGTGCAAAATATAAAACATGCTCATGCATTTGAATCATCCATCCTTTTTTCTACCGCACTTGTTCAAGAAGTTGCATTAAGGGTAAGAAGTGATTTATTTACTATTGATTAGTTTAGGGTTTGCCCTCCTGGGGGTTCTTCAGACCACCAAGCACCAACATGAGAGCCTGTTTCAGGGTTGCAATATTTTTTATTTTTCAATAAGTCTCTCCGTTGCTTTCCAGCAATTGTCTTTTTCTCTTTTGTTCTCCTTCGCACTCTGGCTCCAGCCCCAACCCCCGCCTCTCCTCCTGGCTGCTGCTTATAACAGAGCGACAGGTGATTAGATAACAAGGCCTAGGTGGGCCATTTACGCACCTGTCGCTGACTTCGAGGCCGGTCCTGGCACACCCTGCTCCGCTGCAGGCCAGCAGGCCACGCCCCCTCTACAGTTAACTTCAGAATAACAATGTTATTACAAATAATAAGAGACCTATTATACCCTAGAAATGTTGGTGTTACTTAAAAATGCACATGTTTAGTTGTGTTCAGTGTTAAAAAAAAATATATGGCTCTTACGGAAATACATTTTAAAATATTTGGATTTTTGGCTCTCTCAGCCAAAAAGGTTCCCGACCCCTGCACTAGAGAATGAAGAGAATTTCATAACGTCTGTAGTGACCTACCACATAGTGAAGGACGAATACTATTTGATTTCCTATTTCTCTGACAATCTTGCACTTTCTGTTTAAGAAAATGACATGCATGTTTGTGCCACTGCTTAATAACTGTTAATAAATACACTTTTGGTCAATTGACTTAGTTGTGGTTTCCCTCTCTGCATGAAAGTTTAAAATAAGCATATATTAATGCAGTATGAAGAAGAATGTTTTAATGTAGACACATAGAATCATCATACTGCTGTGATTATATGTATCAAGTGTCCATTCAAGGCTAAGGCAAAATATCGAGATATATATGGTGTATTGTGGCATGTCCTAAAATATCGAGATATTAATAAAAGGCCATATCGCCCAGCCCTATATGAACATGTATGTTTTTCTTCTTTGTGCATTCTAAGTCGTAAATAAATAAATCCATAAAAAGTCAGTTAACAGTGTAGTCAATGGGGGCTCTCTGTTTCGCCCACAAAACCCTTTGAACAACCATCCAAAACCCGCCTACAATACTCTTTATACATATCTTGACCTGAATATTAACCCAATATCAGCGACGTTGTTGTTATAAGCTCTAACCCAAGTGGACTATTTCTTAGCGGCACCATGGTACAGACAGCTAAATAGACCTTTGCTGCCTTTGCTGTGAGCCGGCAGCCATGTCCTGTTGCTCCCGCATCATCGCGTCTCTGCTCGTCAAAGTTATTCTAGATTATAAATCACGCCTGTCATCTGGATAATAGGAGGATTGAGCCATGAATCTATAAAGCTGTTCATCTGTGACATTCAATTTACAGTCGTGTTTTAAAGTTGACATGCACTTGTAAAGAACATAATGTCATGGCTGTCTTGAGTTTCCAATATTTTCTACAACTCTTATGTTTTGCGATAGTTAGATTGGAACACATACATGTTGGTCATAACAAAACGTTCATGAAGTTTAGTTCTTTTATGAGTTTATTATAGAACTTTCCTCCAGAAGGTCTTATTTGTCCATGTGATGTCAGATGAAACAAAAATTGAGCTGTTTGGCCACAATACCCAGCAATATGTTTGGATGTTATCACAAAAGTTTCCGTTTTCGGAAACTTCCGGCGAGCAGACAGAGGCTGTCTTTGTTGTACCAAGCCAAAGGCTTGTAAAATTCTATTGTGTACGATGGGAGGAGATGGGCGAGGTTATCTATTGTGATCCAAGACCTGCCCAAGCTCGATCCAGGACCAGCCCAAGCCTGAGGCATCTTTTTCCTTTTGTTTTAATGTGACCGAAAACAATGAATATTTACACACCCACATTCCTTTAGAAACAGTTATGTAAACAGGGAATATCCAAATAAAAGAGGTGGCATACAATCTTTCGCCAGAGCGTGGTGGAAGACTGTACAGAGAGTACAGCCGACGTGTCTCTTCTCAAATTCAGCAAAATTGAATTCTATCACTGTGGCTTCCTCCCACCTCCGAAAGCCATGCACCTGGGGTTAGGTTGATTGGCAAAACTAAAAATTGGCTCTTGTGTGAAGTGAAGTGAATTATATTTATATAGCGCTTTTCTCTATGAGGTGTTTTGAGCATCATAGAGAGAGCCCCATTTGAGCCTAGCTTTTCTGGATGTTGTTGATAAATGGCTTTCGCTTTGCATAGTAGATCTTTAACTTGCACTTTCTCAAAATAATCTTACTTGTCTCATCGTATGGAATAAAACTTACTTCAACAATTATTCATTTATTTAGTCTTATTGTGATTACTTATGTAGTAGATTGTGAAGACATTGAGAACAGGAAGTGAACAAAAGTTTTAGCAACTGTTATGTAAAAGAAAAGGGGTAGGATTAAATAAGCTCTGCGTCTTCCTACTCCTTTTCGAACATGTTGAAAAGAGAAACTGGAAATTGTGATGTATTATGTTTTATGCTTGCATGTTCGAAATAAACTCAAACTCTACTCAACTCAACAACTTACAAATTTAGCGACAAACTGTATTTAGTGACAGTGGTTTTCTGAAGTGTTCCTGAGCCCGTGTGGTGATATCCTTTAGAGATTGATGTCGGTATTTCATACAGTGCCGTCAGTGGGATCGTAGGTCGCGGTCATTTAATGTTGGTTTCCGGCCGCGCTGCTTACGTTGAGTGATTTCTCCAGATTCTCTGAACCTTTTGATGATATTATGGACTGTAGATGTTGAAATCCCTAAATTTCTTGCAATTGCAATTTGAGAAGCGTTGTTCTTAAACTGTTTGACTATTTGCTCACGCAGTTGTGGACAAAGGGGTGTACCTCGCCCCATCCTTTCTTGTGAAAGACTGAGCATTTTTTGGGAAGCTGTTTTTATACCCAATCATGGCACCCACCTGTTCCCAATTAGCCTGCACACCTGTGGGATGTTCCAAATAAGTGTTTGATGAGCATCCCTCAACTTTATCAGTATTTATTGCCACTTTTCCCAACTTCTTTGTCACGTGTTCCTGGCTTGTCTTTGTAGCATATTCAACTGTAAAAAAATCATTGTATTCTGTTTATATTTACATCTAACACAATTTCCCAACTCATATGGGGTTTGTAACTTCGATTTTGGGTTTCACTATGTAAAGCGCTCCGAGTCACTAGTGAAAAGCGCTATATAAATATAATTCACTTCACATTCTTTTAGTTATTTTGTTTTGTTACAATTCCACGATTATCTTCAACTACTGCTCCGTTCAGCACACATCATTGAATCAATCAATCAATCAATCAATGTTTATTTATATAGCCCCAAATCACAAATGTCTCAAAGGACTGCACAAATCATTACGACTACAACATCCTCGAAAGAACCCACAAAAGGGCAAGGAAAACTCACACCCATTGGGCAGGGAGAATTCACATCCAGTGGGACGCCAGTGACAATGCTGACTATGAGAAACCTTGGAGACGACCTCAGATGTGGGCAACTCCCCCCCCCTCTAGGGGACCGAAAGCAATGGATGTCGAGCGGGTCTAACATGATACTGTGAAAGTTCAATCCATAGTGGCTCCAACACAGCCGCGAGAGTCCCGTCCACAGGAAACCATCTCAAGCGGAGGCGGATCAGCAGCGTAGAAATGTCCCCAACCGATACACAGGCGAGCGGTCCATCCTGGGTCTCGACTCTGGACAGCCAGTACTTCATCCATGGTCATCGGACCGGACCCCCTCTACAAGGGAGGGGGGGACATAGGAGAAAAAAGAAAAGAAGCGGCAGATCAACTGGTCTAAAAAGGAGGTCTATTTAAAGGCTAGAGTATACAGATGAGTTTTAAGGTGAGACTTAAATGCTTCTACTGAGGTAGCATCTCGAACTGTTACCGGGAGGGCATTCCAGAGTACTGTAGCCCGAACGGAAAACGCTCTATAGCCTGCAGACTATTTTTGGGCTCTAGGAATCACTAATAAGCCGGAGTATTTTGAACGCAGATTTCTTGCCGGAACATACGGTACAATACAATCGGCAAGATAGGATGGAGCTAGACCATGTAGTATTTTATACGTAATTAGTAAAACCTTAAAGTCACATCTTAAGTGCACAGGAAGCCAGTGCAGGTGAGCCAGTATAGGTATATATGTATGTATATATGTATATAAAGGTATATACAGTATAGGCGTAATTTGATCAAACTTTCTTGTTCTTGTCCAAAGTCTAGCGGCCGCATTTTGTACCAACTGTAATCTTTTAATGCTATACATGGGGAGACCCGAAAATAATACGTTACAGTAATCGAGATGAGACGTAACAAACGCGTGGATAATGATCTCGGCGTCTTTAGTGGACAAAATGGAGCGAATTTTAGCGATATTACGGAGACGAAAGAAGGCCGTTTTAGTAACTCTTTTAATGTGTGACTCAAAGGAGAGAGTTGGGTCGAACATAATACCCAGATTTTTTACCGAGTCACCTTGTTTTATTATTTGGTTGTCAAATGTTAAAGTTGTATTATTAAATAGAGGTCGGTGTCTAGCAGGACCGATAATCAGCATTTCCGTTTTTTGGGCGTTAAGTTGCAAAAAATTAGCGGACATCCATTGTTTAATTTCATTAAGAATCTGTGGTAGTTTCGGTAAAACATTTCCATCTTGTTCTTCTTTCATATTTAACATAATTTGTGTAAACTCGCTTATCTCCCGACTGTAGGTCTGCAGACTGCAAGTATGGTCGCCGTAAAAAAATGACAGTTGGAGGCTGCAACGTGTCTCCGTTCAGGCTCATAGAGAAAATCCAAGGTTGTCATCTTTTTTTTTTTTCTCCCACTGACGGCCCTGTATCTCCGTGGCTGCCAGTCAAAGTGAAAGCACGACACATGTGTGTTTTGTGTGCGTGCGAGGCGGCTCTGACAGTGGACTGAATAGATGCTGCTATTTCCATTTAAAAACGGCTGCATACTTTGGTTGTGCACGTGTCACTTGTTTTTTCGCCCTCTGCCTCCAATGAGGAAGGCATGTATAATATCTTCCAGGCAAATCTTCCACACCGAGGAGGTTCTTTTATCTCGTGCGTGTTATCTTTTACATCCCGCCTCGTGCATCCTGTTTGTTGAGATTGGACTTTGATTGCCTGTGTTTTACAGCGAGAGGGTGAACGAGACGGTTTGCACGAGCAGATTCGACAAATCCCGTGTGTCACCTTCATGAGCGTATCCCCCTCCGAGGGAACATTTCTCAGGCACGCGGTATTTCCTTCAATTAAGCCAGGGGGTGTCCAAAGTGCGGACCGGGGGCCATTTGCGGCCCGCAGCTAATCGTTTTCCGGCCCGTCACACATTCTGCAAAAATTGCAAAATTGATAGTATTGCAAAAATTAGAAAAAAAAACAATTAAAAAAAGTGAAATGAGGTGAAATCTAATGAGAAAAAGTGGCAATGTTGACACAAAGCTGCCATGCACGCATTTTTTTCCCCTTTTGTCTTTATTTTCTTTTTCTACCATTGTTAAAAAAAAAAAGACACTGTGATGAGGTGGCGACTTGTCCAGGGTTCAATCAATCAATCAATGTTTACTTATATAGCCCTAAATCACTAGTGTCTCAAAGGGCTGCACAAACCACTACGACATCCTCGGTAGGCCCACATAAGGGCAAGGAAAACTCACACCCAGTGGGAAGTCGGTGACAATGATGACTATGAGAACCTTGGAGAGGAGGAAAGCAATGGATGTCGAGCGGGTCTAACATGATACCGTGAAAGTTCAATCCATAATGGATCCAACACAGTCGCAAGAGTCCAGTCCAAAGCGGATCCAACACAGCAGCGAGAGTCCCGTTCACAGCGGAGCCAGCAGGAAAACATCCCAAGCGGAGGCGGATCAGCAGCGCAGGGATGTCCCCAGCCGATACACAGGCGAGCAGTACATGGCCACCGGATCGGACCGGACCCCCTCCACAAGGGAGAGTGGGACATAGGAGGAAAAGAAAAGAAACGGCAGATCAACTGGTCTAAAAAGGGAGTCTATTTAAAGGCTGGAGTATACAAATTAGTTTTAAGGTGAGACTTAAATGCTTCTACTGAGGTGGCATCTCGAACTTTTACCGGGAGGGCATTCCAGAGTACTGGAGCCCGAGATGAAAACGCTCTATAGCCCACAGACTTTTTTTTGGGCTATGGGAATCACTAATTAGCCGGAGTCCTTTGAACGCAGATTTCTTGCCGGGACATATGGTACAATACAATCGGCAAGATAGGATGGAGCTAGACCGTGTAGTATTTTATACGGAAGTAGTAAAACCTTAGTCACATCTTAAGTGCACAGTAAGCCAGTGCAGGTGAGCCAGTACAGGTATATATGTATGTATATATGTATATAAAGGTATATACAGTATAGGCGTAATGTGATCAAACTTTCTTGTTCTTGTCAAAAGTCTAGCAGCCGCATTTTGTACCAACTGTAATCTTTTAATGCTAGACATGGGGAGACCCGAAAATAATACGTTACAGTAATCGAGACGAGACGTAACAAACTCATGGATAATGATCTCGGCGTCTTTAGTGGACAGAATGGAGCGAATTTTAGCGATATAACGGAGATGAAAGAAGGCCTTTTTAGTAACGCTTTTAATGTGTGACTCAAAGGAGAGAGTTGGGTTGAAGATAATACCCAGATTCTTTACCGTGTCGCCTTGTTTAATTGTTTGGTTGTCAAATGTTAGAGTTGTATCATTAAATAGAGGTCGGTGTCTAGCAGGACCGATAATCAGCATTTCCGTTTTTTTGGCGTTGAGTTACAAAAAGTTAGCGGACATCCGTTTTTTAATTTCATTAAGACACGCCTCCAGCTGACTACAATCCGGCGTGTTGGTCAGCTTTAGGGGCATGTAGAGTTGGGTGTCATCAGCATAACAGTGAAAGCTAACACCGTATTTGCGTATGATGTCACCTAGCGGCAGCATGTAGATGCTGAAGAGTGCAGGGCCAAGGACCGAACCCTGGGGAACTCCACACGTTACCTTAACGTAGTCCGAGGTCACATTGTTATGGGAGACGCACTGCACCCTGTCAGTAAGATAAGAGTTAAACCAAGACAGGGCAAAGTCTGACATACCAATTCGTGTTTTGATACGTTCTAATAAATAATTAAAGTTAAAGTACCAATGATTGTCACACACACACTAGGTGTGGCGAAATTATTCTCTGCATTTGACCCATCACCCTTGATCACCCCCTGAGAGGTGAGTGAAGCAGTGAGCAGCAGCGGGGGCCGCGCCCAGGAATCATTTATGGTGATTTCAAACCCTTAAAGGCCTACAGAAATGAGATGTTCTTATTCAAACGGGGATAGCAGGTCCATTCTATGTGTCATACTTGATCATTTCGCGATATTGGCAAATTTTTGCTGAAAGGATTTAGTAGAGAACATCGATGATAAAGTTCGCAACTTTTGGTCGCTAATAAAAAAGCCTCGTCTGTACCGGAAGTAGCAGACGATGTGTGTGTGACGTCACCGGTTGTGGAGCTCCTCACATCCTCACATTGTTTATAATGTGAGCCTCCAGCCGCAAGAGCTATTCGGACCGAGAAAGCGACAATTCAGGGGCGGCATGGCGTAGTGGGTAGAGCGGCTGTGCCAGAAACCTGAGGGTTGCAGGTTCACCTCCCACCTATTGACATCCAAATCGCTGCCGTTGTGTCCTTGGGCAGGACACTTCACCCTTGCCCCCGGTGATGCTCACACTGGTGGATGAATGATGAATGAATGAATGATTGGTGGTGGTCGGCGGGGCCGTAGGCGCAAACTGGCAGCCGCGCTTCCGTCAGTCTACCCCAGGGCAGCTGTGGCTACAGAAGTAGCTTACCACCACCAGGTGTGAATGAATGATGGGTTCCCACTTCTCTGTGAGCGCTTTGAGTATCTAACAATAGAAAAGCGCGATATAAATGTAATCCATTATTATTATTATTATTATTATTATAATTTCCCCATTAATTAGAGCGAGGATGAAAGATTCGTGGATAAGGAAAGTTAGAGTGAAGCACAAGAAAAAATAAAAGGCGACGGCTCCAGGCGGCAGTGGACCGTTTCAGGTGTAATTAGACACATTTACTGGGATAATTCTGGACGATCCCTTATCTGCTTATTGTTTTAATAGTGTTTTAGTGAGATTGTAAAGTCATACCTGAAAGTCAGATGGCTGCGGTTAACGCCAGTGTCTCTCAGTGAAGCCAATGGGGGAGCCAAGATCACAGCCGCCTTTTTGAGCTACAGGAGGAAGTCGCATAATCCACTCAAGTCTCCGTTAAGAGCCGAGTTAATATCACAATTTTCCCTTCCAAAAACTTGCTGGTTGATGTAGAGAAACATGCTCGCTTGACCGCTCTGTGTTAAAGCTTCACAACAAAGAAACACCGGCTGTGTCTCGGTGCTAAAGGCAGCTTCAATACACCGCTTTCCACCAACAGCATTCTTCTTTATAGTCTCCATTATTAATTGAACAAATTGCAAAAGATTCAGCAACACAAATGTCCAAATTACTGTGTAATTATGCGATGAAATGAGACGACTTTTAGCCGTGTGTGGTGCTGAGCTAATATGTCCGCTACAACCCGAGACGTCACAAACACGCGTCATCATTCCGCAACGTTTTCAACAAGAAACTCCGCAGGAAATTTAAAATTGCAATTTAGTAAACTAAAAAGGCCGTATTGGCATGTGTTGCAATGTTAATATTTCCTCATTGATATATAAACTATCAGACTGCGTGGTCGGTAGTAGTGGGTTTCAGTAAAAAAAACAAAAACAAATAAAAATGCATCACTTTATGAGTGGGGAACCTTTCGGCTCTCAAATATATTTAGTAGGATTTTATTTTACTTTTCACTGTGATTACTCAAAAATATTAAATAATTAAAATCAATGGTGTCTTGCATTATTGATCTTTGAGGGCGTTAATTGTTAAATAAAGGAACTCTCCTGAAGGAATCAATAAAATACTATCTATATCTAAATACTGCATATTTCAGTTTTACTATAAAAAACAAATTTCTCTTTGACAGAAAAGGCATAAAACCTTATTTTTTGTACTTTATATCAACCTCAAGTTCATATAGAGATTTACTGTAAGCATAAAATTAAATATCCATGGGTCTCGCCCGGAAAAGGGTGGAGTTCCATCTCCGGGTTGGGGAGGAGACCCTGCCCCAAGTGGAGGAGTTCAAGTACCTAGGAGTCTTGTTCACGAGTGAGGGAAGAGTGGATCGTGAGATCGACAGGCGGATCGGTGCGGCGTCTTCGGTAATGCGGACGTTGTACCGATCCGTTGTGGTGAAGAAGGAGCTGAGCCGGAAGGCAAAGCTCTCAATTTACCGGTCGATCTACGTTCCCATCCTCACCTATGGTCATGAGCTTTAGGTTATGACCGAAAGGATAAGATCACGGGTAGAAGCGGCCGAAATGAGTTCCCTCCGCCGGGTGGCGGGGCTCTCCCTTAGAAGTTGGGGGAGAAGCTCTGCCATCCGGTAAGAACTCAAAGTAAAGCCGCTGCTCCTCCACATGGAGAGGAGCCAGATGAGGTGGTTCGGGCATCTGGTCAGGATGCCACCCGAACGCCTCCCTGGGGAGGTGTTTAGGGCACGTCCAACCGGTAGGAGGCCATGGGGAAGACCCAGGACACGTTGGGAAGACTATGTCTCCCGGCTGGCCTGGGAACGCCTCGGGATCCCCCGGGAAGAGCTAGACAAAGTGGCTGGGGAGAGGGAAGTCTGGGTTTCCCTGCTTAGGCTGTTGCCCCCGCGACCCGACCTCGGATAAGCGGAAGAAGATGGATGGATGGATGGATAAAATTAATCCATCCATCCATTTCCTACCGCTTATTCCCTTACGGGGTCGCGGAGGATAAAATTAAATATAATAATAATATTTTGACTTATTTTTAACATTTTAGTGACTGAGACCCTCTATGCTCCCCAGGAGCCCTAAGGATAAAAAACAAATAAAAAACAACAACATTTTGTTATGGTTTGAAACTGTAAAAGATCAAAATGGCCCCCGCATGCTTAAATTTTTCCGTGTGCGGCCCTCTGTGGAAAAAGTTTGGACACCCCTGAATTAAGCAAAGGCTTGGCTGAACACCTGTCACTCTTTGTTATCTCCGCCTCCCCTCTGTCCTCCATTTCTCTTCCTCCACTTAAGCTGCCGCCATACTTTCTTCTCCACACGAGGTTTATCAATCTCCACTCTCACCCGGCTCTTCCTTCCCCTCTCCTTTTATACTCCACTAATTCCTAATGAAAGAGTGCCCTTCAAAATAAAACCCTCTCTCGTCTGTGGCCTCGCTCGTCGCACCGGTCCCTCGGCCCGCTATTGATCGCAAATGAGTAATTGCACATCCAATCTTGGCTGGAGAGCGGGGTAAATATTGCAAAGTCTCCATGTCAAACCCATTTTTGAGGGGCGAAAATATCTGCTTGTGTTTCTCTACAGCCCAATCCCCCCCCCCACACACACACACTGGTTATCATTTGGAATGGGGACCAAGTTTTTGATCATCACAAGTGGGGACCACCCTTTCTACAGGCGTATGTACCGTATTTTTCGGATTATAAGTCGCAGTTTTTTTCATCGTTTGGCCGGGGGTGGGACTCATGGCGACCCATTAGTTTTCACCTGTCCTCATGAGAGTCACGCACCTGCTGTCAATCATGACATATCTATTTAAACCTGGTTTTCCAGTTGGTCGTTCTGGCCTCGTTCTGCGCGCCTCGTGGACGGCGTGGAAGCTGCGCAGCTTCCACACGGCCCACGCCGTTTCACTCCCTTGTTTTGTCACCTTGGAGACCCATTAGTTTTCACCTGTCCTCATGAGAGTCACGCACCTGTTGCCAATCATGACATATCTATTTAACCTTCCTTTTGTGTTTGATTTCTGTTACCATCTCTTATGTTAACGGGTCGGTTTTGACCCATGTCATGAATCAGCGGTAAAATACACTAAAAACAATTATCTATCATCCAATTTGTTTCACATCTCTTGGTTACCTTGTTAGGCTTCCTTATCCATGAAAATATTGGTTTTAATATTTTTGGTGTGGGCCATCGGGCCTTTTTTTGTCGGTATACCCCTCGATTTGAATTTAAAAAATGGTAAAAGGACTCAAGAGAATCATATAAATAAATAAAAGGTTGTTGTATTACCTGACTATTACTGAGGGGTATTAGAACACACCTCTTGAATCAATTTGTTTCATTGACTTTTTCATTTTAATCATTTTATACTGAATTGACCTCACATGTCTGAACATAACCGTCTGTTTGTTTTTGTACAGGATAACAAGGTAAAATGAGAATCCCCTAAAGCTCACATGATTGGAAGAGGAGCTGGCTGTCAGTGTGTTCAGTTTTGGCTCGAATTATTGCTTGATAATATTATTTTTATAACTGGGTCGAAACCGACCCTAACAACACCATGGTCATAATTTCAACCAGAGCATTTTATAATTTAGTGGGGGGGAAAAAAAAAGTTTTGTTTTGTTGAAATAGAGGTTCCTGACAAAGTCAAAAAGCCTTAATGCAAAAAAAATAATTTTTGCGTGGTTCTTTTATGCATTTAAAAACTAAAACGGGGTCGGTGCCGACCCTAACACAAGACGAAGGTTAAACCTGGTTTTTCAGTTAGTCGTTCTGGCGTAACGTGGAGTATGGTGGGGTTGTTGCGCGCGTCGTGGACAGCGTGGAAGCTGCGTGCATCATGGACAGCGTGGAAGCTGCGCACGGCGTAGAAGCTGCCCGTGTCCTTGGTGGCGTGTAGCTGTTACTGGCAGCACTTGGCGCCGTGGAGCTGCTACTGGCCGCCAAGTGCCGCCAGTAGCAGCTCCACGCCGCCAAGTTCCGCCAGTAGCAGCTCTACGCCGCCAAGACCTACCATGCCAAGCTTCCGCGCAGCTTCCGCGCCGTCCACGACACGCGCAGTAACCACCCCATAGGCCACGTTACGACAGAATGACGCCAGAACGACCAACTGAAAAACCAGGTTTAAATAGTAGCAAGTAGCGGCTCCACGCCGCCAAGACCCAAGGCAAGACTGGCGGCCAGTGGCAGCTCCACGCCGCCAAGACCCACCACACCAAGCTTCCACGACGATTACGTGCGTAGCTTCCACGCCGTCTATGATGCGCGCAGCTTCCACGCCGTCCATGACGCGCGCTGCAACCGCACCGTAGTCTACGTTACGACAGAACGACCAACTGAAAAAACAGGTTTAAATAGATATGTCATGATTGACAACAGGTGCGTGAGTCTCATGAGGACAGGTGAAAACTAATGGGTCGCCATGGTGACAAAATATGGGAGTGAAACAGCGTGGAAGCTGCGCGCGTCCTCGTCGTGGCAGGCGTGGAAGCTACTACTGGCCGCCAAGTGCCACCAGTAGCAGCTCTACGCCGCCAAGACCCACCATCCCAAGCTTCCGCACAGCTTCCACGACGCGCCGACTTCCCCGCCGTCCACGACGCGCGCAGCAACCACCCCATAGTCCACATTACGACAGAATGACGCCAGAATGACCAACTGAAAAACCAGGCTTAAATAGTAGCAGTCAATATTAGCCAGTAGCCGCTCCACACCGCCAACACCCAAGGAAATACTGGTGGCCAGTGGCAGCTCCGCGCCGCCAAGTGTCGCCAGTAGCAGCTCCACGCCACCAACACCCACCATGCCAAGCTTCCACCCCTGCCACGACGATGACGTGCGTAGCTTCCGCGCCGTCCACAACGTGCGCAGCAACCACACCATAGTCCATGTTACAACAGAATGACGCCAGAACGACCAACTGAAAAACCAGGTTTAAATAGATATGTCATGATTGACAACAGGTGCGTGAGTCTCATGAGGACAGGTGAAAACTAATGGGTCGCCATGGTGACAAAACATGGGAGATGAATGGCGTGGAAGCTACTACTGGCCGCCTAGTGCCGCCAGTAGCAGCTCCACGCCAACAAGACCCGAGCCAAGACCCACTACGCCAAGTTTCCACACCGAGGACGCGTGCAACTTCCACGCCGTCCACGACACGCGCTGCAACCGCACCGTAGTCTACGTTACGCCAGAATGACGCCAGAACGACTAACTGAAAAACCAGGTTTAAATAGATATGTCATGATTGACAACAGGTGCGTGAGTCTCATGAGGACAGGTGAAAACTAATGGGTCGCCATGGTGACAAAACATGGGAGTGAAACAGCGTGGAAGCTGCGCACGTCCTCGTCGTGGCAGGCGTGGAACCTACTACTGGCCGCCAAGTGCCACCAGTAGCAGCTCCACGCCGACAAGACCCTAGCCAAGACCCACTACGCCAAACTTCCACACCGAGGACGCGCGCAACTTCCACGCCGTCCATGATGCGCGCAGCTTCCACGCCGTCCATGATGCGCGCAGCTTCCACGCCGTCCACGACGCGCGCAGCAACCACCCCATAGTCCACGTTACGCCAAAACGACCAACTGAAAAACCAGGTTTAAATAGATACGTCATGATTGACAACAGGTGCGTGACTCTCATGGACAGGTGAAAACTAATGGTTCACCATAGTGACAAAACAAGGGAGTGAAGAAACAGGAACTAAATGAGTCCAAAAGCCAATACAACTTAGCCAAACAAGACATGATCAAAAGACATGACAAAATATATCTACTGGCCCCCCAGACACATTTTTTTTCTCTAAATTTGGCCCCCAGAGTCAAAATAATTGCCCAGGTCTGGTGTAAACACAGCAATCTCCCCATTAAGTAAGCATTACCAGAACACACACACACACACACACACGCACACACGCACGCCCTGAGGCTACTGGTGAGAGTGATCAGATAAATTATAGGTCGTGGTAATCCTGACGTGAGCCGTGATAAAATCAATAACTGTGTAAAATGCTGCAACACACAAAGCCAGTGTAGGACAGTGCGGTCAGAAGCTAAATAAAGGTCACCGTACTCTATGGCAGGGGTTAATGGAGTGTGTGTGTGTGTGTGTGTGTGTGTGTGTGTGTGTGTGTGTGTGTGTGTGTGTGTGTGTGTTGGGGTGTTTAAGGGAAAAATGCAAATAAAGCAGGTGCACGAAAGCTTTGCCAGTTTAATTTTGGACGATATTGAGACGGAGGATGGAGAAAAAGAAGATGATGAAGCCCAACAACAGTGTTTGGACCGTCATGAATTCCACACGGCGTGTTTCAATCTGCCTCGTCAGGGGTTCTCTTCTAAAATCTTCTCTTCCTCTGCAAGGGTTTGGCACCAAGTTGAGCTCGGCTCCCTGCTCGGCTGCTGGGTTGTTTCCGAAGGGATAATGTCTGATTTGCTTTTTTGTCTCGGGATTTGCCAAGACAGAGAAACGACTGTTTGAAAGTACAGAACCCAAAAATCAGTCAAGTTGGCAGGTTGTGTAATTCGTAAAAAAAAAAAAAAGAAAAGATTTGCGAATCCTTTTCAACTTTTATTCAATTGAATAGACTGCAAGGACAAGATATTCGAACTGAGAAATTAAAATATTTTTGCAAATAATCATTAACGGCAGCAACACATTGCAAAAAAATAATTTTTACCACTGTGTTACATGGCCTTTCTTTTCAACAACACTCAGTAAACATTTGGGAATTGACGAGACACATTTTTGAAGCTTTTCAGGCGGAATTCTTTCCCATTCTTGCTTGATGTACAGCTTAACCTTCGTCTTGTGTTAGGGTCGGCACCGACCCGTTTTAGTTTTTAAATACATAAAATAACCATATAAATTAATTTTTTTTGCATCAAGGCTTTTTGACTTTGTCAGGAATCTGTATTTCAACAAAACAAAACATTTGTTTGGTTTTTCACTAAATTATAAAATGCTCTGGATGAAATTATGACCTTGGTGTTGTTAGGGTCGGTTTCGACCCAGTTATAAAACTAAGATTATCAAGCGATAATTCGAGCCAAAACTGCCAGCTCCTTTCCCAATCATGTGAGCTTTAGGGGATTCTCATTTTACCTTGTTATCCAGTACAAAAAAAACAAAGACTGGCATGTCCAGACATGTGAGGTCAATTCAGTCTCAACATTATTAAAATGAAAAAATAAATAAAACAAATAAGAGATCAGATAAGATACATGTTTTAATACCCCTCAGTAACTCAACAACCTTTTATGTATTTATAAGATTCTTTTAAAGTTAATTTTACCATTTTTTTAAATTGAAATCTAGGGGTATACTGGCAAAAAAAAAGGCCCTATGGCCCACTCCAAAAATATTAAAACCAATATTTTCATGGATAAGGAAGCCTAACAAGGTAACCAAGAGATGAGAAACAAATTGGATGATAGATAATCGTTTTTAGTGTATTTTACAGCTGGTTTAAGACATGGGTCAAAACCGACCCGTTAACATCAGAGATGGTAACAGAAAGCTAACACAAGAGGAAGGTTAAGTTGTTCAACAGTCCGGGGTCTCTGTTGTGGTATTTTAGGCTTCATAATACGCCACACATGTTCAATGGGAGACAGGTCTGGACTACAGGTAGGCCAGTCTAGTACCCGCACTCTTTTACTACGAAGCCCCACTGTTGTAACGCGTGGCTTGGCATTCTCCTGCTGAAATAAGCAGGGGCGTCCATGATAACATTGCTTGGATGGCAACATATGTTGTTGTATGGACCATTCAGCATTAATGGTGCCTTCACAGTTGTGTAAGCTACCCATGCCTTGGGCACTAATACACCCCAATACCATTACAGATGCTGGCTTTCCAACTTTGCACCTATAACAATCCATATTATTATTTTCCTCTTTGTTCTAGAGTACATGACATCCACAGTTTCTATAAACAATTTGAAATGTGGACTCATCAGACCACAGAACGCTTTTCAACTTTGCATCAGTCCATCTTATATGTGCTGGGGCCCAGCTAAGCCGGTGGCGTTTCTGGGTGTTGTTGATAAATGGCTTTCGCTTTGCATAATAGAGTTTTAACTTGCACTTAGAGATGTAGCGACAAACTGTAGTTACACTCTTTTACTATGAAGCCATGCTGTTGTAACACGTGGCTTGGCATTGTCTTGCTGAAATAAGCAGGGGCGTCCATGATAACGTTGCTTGGATGGCAACATATGTTGCTCCAAAACCTGTATGTACCTTTCACCATTAATGGTGCCTTTACAGATGTGTAAGTTACTCATACCTTGGGCACTAATGCACCCTGATACCATCACAAATGCTGGCTTTTGAACTTTGTGCCTAGAACAATCCGGATGGTTATTTTCCTCTTTGGTCCGGAGGACACCACGTCCTCTGTTTCCAAATATGATTTGAAATGTGGACTCGTCAGACCACAGAATACTTTTGCACTTTGTATCAGTCCATCTTAGTTGAGCTCGGTCCCAGCTAAGGCGACGGTCTTTCTGGGTGTTGTTGATGAATGGCTTTCGCTTTGCGTAGTAGAGTTTTAACTTGCACTTACCGATGTAGCGACAAACTGTAGTTACTGACAGTGGTTTTCTGAAATGTTCCTGAGTACATGTGGTGATATCCTTTACACACTGATGTCACTTTTTAATGCAGTACCGCTTGAGGGATGGAAGGTCCGTAATATCATCACTTACGTGCAGAGATTTCTCCAGATTCTTGGAACGTTTTGATGATATAACCGCAGTGTTTGTCAAATGGGGGTACGCGTAATCCTGGGGGTACTTGAAGGTATCCCAAGGAGTATGTGAGATTTTTTGAAAATATTCTAAAAATAGCAACAATTAAAAAATCCTTTATAAATATATTTATTGAAAAAAACTTCAACAAAAGTTCATAAAGTGTAAAAAGAAATGCAACAATGCAATATTCAGTGTTGACAGTTAGATTTTTTTGTGGACATTTTCCAAATATATTGATATTAAAGATTTATTTTTTTGTGAAGACATTTTTAGAATGAAGTTGACAAATCCAGATGGATCTCTATTACAATCCCCAAAGTTTTTTGTTCTTTTTATATCTTTTTTTCCAAATAGTTCAAGAAAGACGACTACAAATGAGCAATATTTTGCACTGTTATACAATGTAATAAATCAGAAACTGGTGACATAGTGCTGTATTTTACTTCTTTATCTCTTTTTTTCAACCAAAAATGCTTTGTTCTGATTAGGGGGTACTTGAATTAAAAAAATGTTCATGGGGGTACATCACTGAAAAAAGGTTGTGAACCACTGATATAACGTACTGTAGATTATGAATTCCCTGAATTCCTTGCAATGGTTCGTTGAGAAATGTTGTTCTAAAACTGTTGGACAATTTGCTCACGTATTAGTTCACAAAGTGGTGACCCTCGCCCCATCTTTGTTTGTAAATACATTAGCATTTCATGGTAGCTGCTTTTATACCCAATCATGGCACCCACCTGTTCCCAATTAGCCTGCACACCTGTGAGATGTTCCAAATAAGTTTTTGATAGATAGATAGATAGATAGATAGATAGTTAGTACTTCTTTGATTCCTTCAGGAAAATTAAAATTCCAGCAGCAGTGCACAGAGTTGAGATCAATTTAAATAAAAGTAAAAAGTAAATAAAAGGGGTTTAAGTGGAAACAAAATAAAGAAATATTACAATAAGAATAAAAACTAAAAAGCAACAGTGGGAATAAAAATATAACAGTAAAATAAGAATATAACAAGACAAAGTAGGCAGTAGTGACCATGTTATGAAAACGTATTGCACTGTTATTGTTTTGAATCCCCTGTCATCCTAGTACCCCCCGCCCCCCGCCCCAGAGAGGAGTTATACAGTCTAATGGCATGTGGGACAAAGGAGTTTTTGATTCTATTAGTCCTGCACTTGGGATGAAGCAGTCTAGAACTGAACAGGCTCCTCTGGCTACTGATAACGCTATGCAGAGGGTGACTGGCATCATCCAGGATGCTCACTAGTTTGTCAACAGTCCTCTTCTCTGCCACCCTCGCCAGTGAGTCCAGTTTCATTCCCATTGTAGAACCGGCCCGCCTGATCAGTTTCTAAAGTCTGGAGCTGTCCTTTCTTAGATGTACTGCCCCCCCAGCACACTACCATGTAGAACAGAACACTGGCAACCACAGACTGGTAGTACATCCACAGGAGTTTTTTGCAGATGTTGAAGGAGTGCAGTCTCCTGAGGAAGTACAGCCTGCTCTGTCCTTTTTTGTACTGGTGGTCCGTGTTAACAGTCCAGTCCAGCTTATTGTCCACCCAAACCCCGAGGCACTTGAATGAGTCCACGGTCTGTACCTCAACTCCCTCGATCACAATAGGTTGTGA